>NC_056728.1:957995027-958150027 GCF_019279795.1 Protopterus annectens
CGAGATATTAAGGGAAGCCTGGCTAAGGTTGGAGAAACCACGCTGTGAGGTTGAGACAATGAAGAGATTGGTGCAGCTGGCCCGATTGGGGGGGGGTCAACAGATCTGGCACTGGGTTCAGATGCCAAGGCTGCTGCAAAAGGTAACTATGAAGGAACGGAAACCTTATCTGTCGAGGCCAGTAAGGGGCAATGAGGATCATTGTCACTCTCAAGGCGATGGCTTATTCAGAAAAGGGGGAAAGGCATACAGAAGTCTCCGGGGCCAGTCGTGGACTAGAGCGTCTCTGGTGGGATGGCCTGGTAATGGGAAGAGAGTGAAGAAGTTGTGACACTTGCTGTTTTGGGGAGTAGCAAAAAGATCGCAGCAAGGCTGGCCCCATCGTTGGAACACTTCTTCCAGTGCCGATTTCTTCAGAGACCACTCGTGGGGCATGAGAATTGCCCTGCTCAACTTGTCTGCAATCACGTTGGACTTCCCGGGAATGTGTGTTGCTACCAGAAAACGCTGAGAAGAGATCACCCATTGCCAAAGTCAGAGTGCCTCTCGACATAAGGGGTATGATCTGGTTCCGCCTTGTTTGTTGATGTACCACACTACGGACATGTTGTCCGTCTGAATTGCAAGAGAGTCGTGAAGGGCTTGCAACACTAAAAGCACTGCTCTCACCTCCAAGACATTTATGTGCAAGTGGCACTCAAAAGTTTGCCAAGTGCCCTGGACTGTCCTGCCCTGATAATGCCCCCCCCACCCCCACCCGATCAGGGAGGCATCTGTTGTCAACGTGGCGACTGGGGGGGGGGTGAAGGGTCTTCCTTGAAGAACCTGAGGTGATGTGATCTACCAAGACAGTTGATTCTTGCATGACTGAGTTAACAATATGGTGTGGGACATCGGGAGCTGTTGGAAGGACCATTGAGTAAACAGCATCCATTGGAGGATCCTCATGTGGAAGCGAGCTAAGGGGAGAAGGGGGATAGCTGCTGCCATGAGTCCTAATACCTTCAAAACTAGTCTGGCTTTGACTTTGTTGCATTGTAAGAGAAGGTAAACTTGTTTGCGGATGTCTGACACACTCTGCTCTGCAAGTCTGGCTGAAAGATTGAGTGTGTCTAATGTGGCGCCTATAAAGGTAATAGATTGACAAGGCAGATTTTTCGAAATTTATTGAAATGCCTAGAGCTTGGCAAGTTTTGATAGTGAAGTCTCTGGATAGAAGTAGTTGATGTCTGGTGGTGGCAGTAAGGAGCCAGTCGTCTAAATATGGAAACACCTGGAATCCTTGACGTCTCAAGTGAGCCGCGACCACTGCCATGCATTTGGTAAACACTCGGGGAGCTGTAGTGAGACCAAAGGGCAGGGCTCTGAATTGATAGTGACTGGCTCCCAGCCTGAAGCGGAGAAATCTCCTGGAGCGTCTGTTCATCTTTATATGGTAGTATGCGTCCTGAAGATCTATCGAGCACATCCAATTGTCCTGACCCAAGAAGGGTAGAATGGACTGTAGCGTGACCATCCAGAATTTTGTTTTTCTGACATACTTGTTTAAGTTGCTGAGATCCAGTATGGGTCTCCAGTCCCCTGTTTTTTTTGGTACCAAAAAGAATTTGGAGTAGATTCTGGATCCTTGTTGGTCTGCTGGGACCGATTGGATAGCTCTTTTTGATAGCAGCTTTGAAATTTCTAGTGCTGCTTGTTCCCTTAGACTGGGTGGAACGTCTGGAAGGGATCCTTTGGGTTGGGATGGAATGTGAATAAAGGGAATTTTGTAACCCTCTAATATGATCGACTGTACCCATTTGTCTTGTGTAAGGGAAAGCCAGGCTTTTGGGTACAGGGATAATCTTTCCCCGACTGCCTCCGAAGGTGGACAGCACCTCAGGGATGCTGAAAGGGTTCAGAGAAAGTTTCTCTACTACCCTGGTTTTGCGGACCTCCTCTGCCTCTAGGGCTTCGTCTATTGATATTCCCCCCTCTGCCTCTAGAGGGGAATCGACCTTGTGCGTCAGATGACTCCCTGGATTTGTTTGCAGAACCACATCTTTCCTCCCCCCCTGTCCTTTGGGATGAGGCCTAGAAGGGGTAGAAAAACTGACTCCCACGGCAGAGAGAGTCTTACCTTCAACCTCGCACCTAGTCAATGTATCCTTCACCTGAGGACCAAACAAGGATGATCCATCAAAGGTGAATTGGTGAAGGACGCCTTGAAAGGGTCCGCAAAGTTGCACAGCCGCATCCAGGTGTGACGTCATAGGGCAACGCCTGTGCCTGCGGCTCTACTCACCCCATCCGCAGCGTATGAGATAAGCCGCATGGAGGAGTTAATGATGGAGTTCAGGGTTGCCAACTGGGAGTTCATTCTGTCTTGGGAACCCCTCAGCTGTTGGATCCTTTACCTCTTCACTCACATCCTTGAGTAAATCTCTCTGGAGACGAGTGAAGTGACATAAGTAGTTCAGCGACCGCATTGAAAAGGTCGCTGATGAGAACATCCGCTTACCGTACCTGTCCATGGTCCTAGATTCCTTATTAGGAGGATGGACAGGTACTGAAGGATCAGCTAACTCCTTCTTAGTGGCTGCGGTCACCAACATGGCATCGACGGGGACGCCTTTAGATAAAAAATCTTTATCTCTAGGGGCAGTAATAAACTTAGTCAGCCTCCTCGGGGTGGGTTCCACTGAATCAGGAGCCGTCCAGGCCTTCCTTGCCACCACTTTCATAAGGGGGTCAAAGGGAGGGGACACCCAGGAGGTAGAAGGGCGAGCCAGCCTCAAGGTACACTGACTCATCCTCTGAAGGGTTAAGGGCTGGCCAGTTCCCCCTCCGTTTCAGGATCTCAAGAATGTCAGCAAAGGAGACATCCTCAGAGGGGGATCGAGGGGAACCTTCAGATTCCTCTAAGTCAGTGTCAGAGGTGATAGACTCAGGGGAGTCAATGTGCTTCCTCTTGCACTGCCTCTTCCTAGGGGGTTCTCCTACTGTGTCAGGAGAGGCCTCGGAAGAGGAGGAAATTCCCAATGGGGAAACTTGAGGAGTTGGCGCTATGCGGTCTGAAGCAAGGGTGTGGGTAGAAATCACCGCAGGCACTGATGGAGGGGCTGATGGAGCCGACTGTGGGGTAGACACTGGTTCTAGCATGCTCCGCATGACCTCGAAGGCACCCCTATCGGGCAAGGCCGGAGGTCCCCGCTCCAAAAAGACCAGGACCCCCCCGGCACCGACAGGGATGGCTCCGAGGCCGATGTCAGAGCCGAACTCACCAGCGCCGAAGCAGATGTCGGAGCCAAACTCACCAGCGCCGAAGCACCGAGAGGGAGAGCGGGGTCGGACAAGGGTCCGATGCCACTCGCCCCCTCGGAGCCGACGAGGGAAGCTCGGCGCTGAGATCCCTCCAAAAAGCAGATCGGAGCAGACGATGGAGCCGAAAGGGAAGGTATCGGATCTGACGCACCGACAGTCATGGCTCCGATGAGCCCTGGCTCCGAGCTCAAAGGAGTCTGAGGAGGAACACATTGAGGGACAGAAATAGCCACTGGACTGATGAGTTGGGTTATGAAGCATTTGGGCCAGCGCCTCGGACTTGAGAAGCCTACTCACTACCCTTTGCAAATCGTGGTCAGATAGCCTGGAAGACAGTGAGGAATGCGATCTATGGCTCTGCTCCGAAAGAAGAGGGGATCCTGGTGCCGAGTGAATGGAGCCGATGGAGGGAGACCTAGATCTCTTTCTTAAAGGTTGCTCCGATAAAAGTATCTGAGCCAACTGAGTCTCATCAGCCTCGGCTCCAGCCGGAGCCGAGGTAATAGTATGAGGCTTGGAAACATCGGCTCCAGCCAGAGCCTGATTTCGAAGCAGTTTTGATGCTTCCAGAAGACGGCTCTGAAGCCGGAGCAGACTGTCTGGAAGTCTTAGGCTTCCCCGACACAGACTGGGTCGGGGGGGGCCTTCAGGCTTTAATAAGCCACGCAAAATCAATTTTTGCGTTCCTGCAGGACTCTAGGGCTGAAACCATGGCACACAGCACATGAGTCCTGCAGGTGCAAAAGTCCCAGGCAATACACACAAGAAGTGTGACCGTCTGTCAGAGACATTTTCTGACAGCACAAGTCACACTTCTTGAAGTCTGAGACCTTGGAGTCCTTAGACATAGTAAAGGCCTAAGTAATAAACACACACACACACACACACACACACACACACACACACACACACACACACACCTTTAAGAAAATATAAAATTCCAGTCACACTAAAGGACTAGGAGAAGGGGCCCAAGGCCTAAAGTTAAAGGGGAATAAAGGGAGGGATTATGGGCAAAAGAGGTGAATCGATTCAAGGAAAAGATGATTAAAACTAAAAGTTATACTAAGAAAGTAATAGGGGTCTAAAGATTGTGAAAATTGAATCATTTTTCACTAACCTGCCAGAGCCAGTAGAAAAGCACCTCGTCAGCTAAGCGGCAAACGAGATCCGAGTATTTACCGCCTAGCATTGTGGGATATAGGGAAGCCTCAAGCCGGCGGAATTAGCTCTCGAGCTTTAGTATTGGCCGAGTCGGAGCAGAAGATCGGCTCCGAGCCCATCCAGCAAGAATGAAGGCGAGATAGACAACTTAACATTTAGCTATTTCCTCCATCTTTTTAAGAACAACTTCTGCCTTGTTGCCAAACAGGCGGTCCTGATTTAAGGGCGAACCCAGTAATTTAGCTTTAACATGATCTGGCAAGGATTGCTCCTTAAGCTAAGCATGCCTTCTAAGTACAAACCCAGTTACAGCAGCCTTGCAAGATGCCTCTAGTGAATCAAAACCACATCGCAAAGTATGTTTTCCAACTTGTTCAGCAGAATGCATTAAATCCTGTAAATCCTTATTTTCAGCACAATCAGGAATCATCATTTTCTGTTTAAGCAATCCAATAATATGCTGCTGATACTTTAACATATCAAACTGGCAGTTTAAGGCCCTAATGGCCTAAGTTGCAGAAGTGTATACCTTCTTACCCCATATATCCAACGCCCTGGAGTCTCTATCAGAGGGGGTTGGATTTTTGGCAGTAGTAGCTTTAATACCCTTGGATCCCTGTGAAATAGTTTCAGGATCAGCAGTAGGATTTTTTGAAAAGGAATTTGAGAGTCAGGAACCCTGTGATATCCATCAGGTTTTCTGGGAGCAGGAGGTAGAGTCAGAGGCCAAGCTGGATTCCAAAAAAGCATCATCCACAATGTCTAGTACAGGAGGTATGGCTAAAGGCCTGTGCTGGGGCAGGAGTAAGAAATCCCTAAGCCTCTGTTTAGAATCAGAGAAATCCTGACTTTCACAATGAAAATGCTCCCTGTGAGTATGCAAGGTTTCACTAAAAGAGAAATCCTCTTTGGGGGGGGGGGGGGAGCGGAGGGAATAGAGTCCTCAGCATCAGAATCCTCATAGGTAGACAAGGGTAAATACGGATCATCAGATGAAACAGAAATTTCAGAATCCTGTTCAGAAGTATAATAAACAAACTCAGTCGTAGGTCTCTGAGGGGGAAGGCTGGCTTCCCCTGATTAAAGTAATAAGGTCTTCAGCCATTATTTGTTTTTTAGGCATAGAGGCCTGACCATGCGATCTGGGCATCAGTTTTCTAGGCATGGTTCAAGTTTTAGGTCTTGAAGAAGAAGATGGCGTCAGTTTAACATGCAAGTCAGTAGGCCTGAATACACCCTCAGAAGCTGGTGCCTGCACAGTGGCTCCGGACCCATCCAAGGTAGAAACATCTGCAGGTTCCACAGTTGAAGCATTTCGCAGCATACCGGACTGCGAATGAGTCTCAGTACAGGCCTACAAATCTGAAGTAGGGTATCAGGGGTTGCGAAAGCACCTCATAGAGTACCGGCAGACTGGCGACTGGCTTAGGAGAAACGTCGTCGGCAGCTTTGGACTTAGGCTGCCTGTCTGTCTTTATCTTTGCATTTTTTCAGAATGTCGGTAGTAGGATGACTTACGGACGACTATCAGGATAATTGAACAGAGCATCAAAATATTTAGAAGAAAAAATATACAGACTGATAGTTCGAGGTTTAAATAAGGCACAAAACAGACAGCGAGGCACATCGTGGTCAGGGCCTAGGCAAGGAATACAGTACTAATTAAAATCTTTATAGAGGTATTTGCTTTCCACAAGAAATGCAATTATTTACTTTTACTGACATCGGTTTAGAGCAAGAAAAAAAAAAAAAGTTTCCCCAATTGGGTACTTGGCTTTTAGTTTAAAACTTCGGTTCCGAAACTCAAAATGAAAGTTTCAGGAGTCAGCCGACTAGCACTTGCGAAATGCTTCTGCTTCGGGCACCACATGGCAAGAAAGACTGATGAAATTTCGTCAGCTACATGTTTTACACCCCTGACGACCTGACGTCATGGAAGAAGAGAGAGCAACCGACGCAGGACCCAAGACTTGGTTAATCAGGCCGACGGAGGGCTACTGCAAGCAGATAACCCAAATGTGATGACTGCAACAGTGAAACATGAACATCAGGCAAACAAAAAATGAGGGCAATGCTACTCAATGCTAGAAGGCTAAATCTTAAAATGCACTCACTCTAAGCACTCCTTAAAATGGAGAACATCAATATCTGTGCATTGACTGAAACCTGGTTCAAAGCTCTAAAGAGCACCCCTGCATTACCAGGCTATAACTCATACCACACTTTTCGGCCATCTAACCTGGACCAGAACAACGAAGGAGGAGGTGTGTCCATATTCATTAAGGATATCCACACCTCCAGGCTAGATGCGCAGCATAATGCACCCGAGGTTATCCAAGTGCAATTAACTCTGGGCAAAACTGCAATCCAAATTGTAGCTTGCTACAGATCCCCCAACATGCCCCAGGATTCCCATTCCTCTTTTCTGGAAATAATGGAAAATATTAGGGTTCAACCAAACACACTAATAAATGGGATCTTTCAACTACTCCACCATTAACTGGGAAAACTACTAGAGCACCAACTCCTTCACTCGTTTTCTGGAATTCATAAATTCCAATGCCATGGATCAACTTATCCGCACCCTCACCAGGGGCAACAATATCCTAGACCTAGTCATTACCAACATGACTGAGGGGTGTTCCACACCTGAATTCAACTCCTCGGTCAGATCCAACCATAAGCTTAATCACCGTAAATATCCGCATCTCGCCCCCACCTACCATTAAGGAAACCACAGTAAAAAATTTCTCCAAAGCTAACTTCATGCTTATGACAGAAGTGGCAAACTTCATGACACCCATGCAGATGGACAATACAGTTAGGACTGCTGAATCCTACACAAATGCACTCTAAGCAATTACTCGAGTGCATGGATTGTGCTATCCCAAACAGAACCAAGATGCTATCCTCCAAAAAAAGGAAGCCAATCTGATGGTCCCCTGCCATAAACAAACTCTACAACAGAAGGAAGAAATGGTTGCAAGAGTAAAATCCCATGAGTGGAGGAGCTCCCTGGTCAACCTCAGTAAGAAGCAGAGATCCCTTATAAGATCCGCCAAAGCTAGCTACGAAAACAAAAAATCACCACCGATTCTAAGGGCATCCAAAAAGCATTCTATAGCTATGTCAAGAATTTCAATGGCAACACCCAGTTCTGCTCTGAGTTACAGCACAACGGCACGAAAATTACAAAACCAACTGATATTGCCAACATCCTGGCAGATAGGTTCAGTGCTAACTTTACCTCCCTCTCACCCACTAAAGAGCCCGTATCTATATAGGAAGAATGCAGAGTCCCTGTAATCACATCTATGCAGGTAAAAAGCTGCACTGTAAAACCAAAAACACAGCACCCATAGGACCGGACAACATCCCAGGCTGCGTTTTACATGAACTTCAGAACAAACTGGCTCCCCCACCCAAGCACCATGTTCAGTCTCACCTCAGGCTTTGCACCCACTGAATGGCGCACAGCAACAGTTATCCCACTCCACAAAGAGGGAGCCACCACTGATCCTGGGAGCCATCACCCTATTAGCCTGACAAGCCTGGTCTGCAAGTCCATGGAACTCTAAGACATCGGTAATCTCCAAACTCTGGACCCCACCCAGTTCGGGTTTGTGAAAGGCAGATCATGCCTTCTGAACCTGATCGACTTCTTTTGAGACAGTTACCAAAGCCATACAGGAGGTTAAGGTGGTTCACACAGCCTATCTTGACCTCGCCAAGGCTTTCAACACCATCCCCCATTCTGGAATTTTAGCTAAACTCACTAAACTAGGTATAAATCCCTACGTCACAAGACGGGTTGCCAACTGGCTCACTGACAAAACCTACACTGTAAAAGTTGCAGACTCCAAATCTGACTTCAAACCATTGACAAGTGGAGTACCACAGGGTTCAGTCCTGGGACCTCTTCTGTTTGCTATCTACTTCTCTGAAGTACAGGCCAACACAGAAAGCCTCTGGCTAACGAAGCTCTCAGATGACTGCAAACCAGGAGCCATAGTAGAGTCCCCAAATGATGTGGGCATCCTGCAGAAAGGCCTTTCCGACGCAGATGCCTGGTGTCAAAGGCATGGTCTCAAGCTCAATGCCAAAAAGTACACAAGTCACCCCTTTGGTAAAAAACCTGTACCCATGAACTATCACATAAATGGCAGTCTACTTAATGCTGAATGTGTGATAAAAGACCTTGGGACCCGGGTGGACAGTACTCTCTCCTTTGACAATCACATCACCACAGTAGTCAGGAAATCCTGTGTGGCACACCTCCTTTCTCATCCAGAAAAAAGAGAGGTCATTGTTCCCGTTTACTCAGCACTGAGACCCATTATGGAGTAAAACACCCCTTTTGGAATGTACTTCACAAGACATCTGCAGCAGCTGGTAAGGCCACAGAAGTGCCTCACAAAAAGGATTACTGACCTCAAGCAGATGCCCTACACTGACCGTCTCAAAAACTCTCTTTACTCCAACATATCGCCTACTCTGAGGAGATCTCTGCCCAACATATAAAGTTATGTTAAACCCAGAGCTGTTAGACATGCTACACCTAAAGAAATCACAATCTCTCCGAGCTACACACTCTAGGGACCTAAACTTTGTCACCACAATAAACAGGACATGCTGGAGGGATAGATTCCTGTCCCACAGGCTTCCTATACTCTGGAACAAGCTACCCATCTATGTCAGGCAGAGTTTCTCATTAGCACTCCAAGAAAAATCTTGAGTGGATGGGAAATGCACTAATGTGGCTCTGCTCAACAGGGGCACAGGAAAAACTTTCTTGGGTGGCGTAAGCCAGGGAACCTTGTTGGCTATGCTTACTCAGTCCCTTGGGCCAATAGGTACTAGGCTATGAACACATGCACACACATACATTATTTATCAGACAGAGCCATCAAAAGATGACTGGGATTAATTAGGTTTCTCTTTGGTTTTAGCCTTTTCTGTTTTCATTTCTTATTTTGGCATTCAGCATTTGTAAATAAAATTTTTAAAAATAAAAATGCCCTGGAGGGTGCTTCTCTACTCTTGGAGAAGTGCAGACCATCTATTCTCTTCTACACCTTCTAGCACAGCACCAACAAATTAAATTGTTTTAACTAGTGTGAGGCAGAGGAATTCAATATACCACCGTATCCGTTGCTGATCAGAGTCACTACTCAGTTTACCCAGCTTTATACTTTACATTAGTAATTTTCTCATTATACAGCCACGTGCAACTATGACTATAGGAGGTATTCATGGCCCTGGACTACCACAATGAACACATCTGTGAATCGTCCCCAACCTGTGTTCTACCACTTGTCATGTAATTTGGCCCATTACATTGTAGTTCTGAATTTCAGCCTACATCACAAAATTGACATGATCTTTTCACTTGCGCTGTGACAAGTGCCATTTCTACCCTATCAAGGGTATTCATTCCTACAAGTTTATACTCATTCCCTCAACAATAAATTTGCATATAATCTGTTGTTGCGTAGCCTCTGCACCTTTATGTACTAGCTGTCATTCTTTTACCACTGCTGCATGTTTTTGCTGAAATATACAGTTTTTTTCAGAGGATAGTGTATTAATATCTTTCTACAACTGTGTGTACATATCCTGGTGTGGTATAGCTAGGTCATTTAGAGTGTAGTGCAGTGGGTTTGTTTGTATGCAGCCTAAACTGGGCATCCTAAAAGTGGGGGTTAATGTGAATACAGAGTACTCTAGGCCTCATCAGTAACCACTGTTACCCTTAACTAGCCCAAGTTAAATCGAGAGAGAAGGTGGCTCTAGCTAGTCACATGACTGACACCAAACCAGTGCACTAGGGACTGTAATGGAAATGTGTCTTCAAATTCCATCACCACATGAAGTAATTTTACCACGCATTTTAGTGATCAGAGTAGCATGTACTATGTCACACGTTGGTAGAGGTACCTTATCTAAGATTGTATTGTGTGCTCACTACTTGCTTGAAATTGTGATACAACTTTCAGATGCTGCTACAGATTTTAGCAAAGCTCTGTGTGTACTGTACCAGAGTCAGGTGACCAGAGGCGATCTCATCCTCTAACCATCACCTAGTTTCTTTGAACTCCCACAGCAGCACTTTGGAACCAGACAGGAAAGATTCTGGACAAGAGATGGACATCTCACACAAACAAAAGACATCTGGCTTTTGCTGTGTTAAAACACAACACATCAGCTTATCTTGCTTTAGTAAGTAATCAGGGAATAGTAATTCTTTAGTCAGGGACATTTAGTAATAGTTTAGAATTGTTTTCCATGCCTGTGAGAAACTAACCAACTGCATTATTTTTTTACATCTCTGTGGTTGAAACTGTTAATTGTATTCAGTGTTCTCCCATTTTCTGTTTTAAAATATCATGAATTATTTTAATACCTTTATCGTTGTTCCTTTAGACAATACTTTCAACATAGAGTACTTATGCTTGTTTTAGTGACACTGTGGCTGCTCCTGAAAGCCTTGCTGCTTCGCTCGCACTCTACCATTTATTAGTATCAATGTTACACAGTATAATTCGGTATCAGAGTCTTAGGGTAGCCGAGTGGTGGTAGCGTGCTTACCTCAGGAGTCTGGACAGAAAGGGGCCCAGCTAGTAAAAAAATCTGTGCCAGCTTTTCCCAGGTATGCATGTCTGAGACACTACATCCAAGTGAGTGTGTCAGCTACTGGGAACAGGGACACTGAGCTCCAGTGGTCAATGTGGAGTTGTGTAGGTCTGGAGAGAGAGAGAGAGAGAGAGAGAGAGAGCGCGAGTCCAGACCCAGGTCTGGAGAATGCTCCCAGTGTGCTCTTGAACTATGCTTGGTGCAGGGAGCTGCATCTGAAAATACTGTGCAAATCTATCTTTGCTCTTAGTGACCCTCCCTCACCCGAGATGGTAGTGAGGACAGAACCTCACAGATTGCTGGCAAGGAGTAGGGACCAGTCACAAACAGCATTTTACAAGGTTGGGATGTACCAACATCCTAAAAAAAACTGTGGTGGCTGTAATACCTAAAGAAGGTAAAGACCTATCAGATCTAGCTTCATACAGGCCCACTTCAATTTTAAACCATGATTACGTGACGTGTTTTTATGTACAATGGCTAAAAGATTGGCAAATATGTTGCCAAAATAGACCTGGATGAATGTGGCTTTCTGGTGCAAGGCTTATGGGAAGATGCATGTATCCGATGAACAGGTGAAGACAGTATACTTTGTCTGCCTATTAATAAAACTGGAGAAGCCAGGCAGTCAGCCTAAGGTTGGTTATGTTTGGATGAATCATGCCTGTCAGATGAGGCAACAGGACTGGAGTCAGATCCAGAATCCAAGGTTGGAGAAACAATTGAGGCCGAAGGAAGGGGAACTAAAATTTGTCAAACCCAGTAAAGTGCAATGAGAAGGACTTCTGTCTTCAACATGGCAGCTATCTTAAAGAATTTTGGAATTAACGGTATGGATGGAAAAAAGTGTAGAGTAGACCAGGGGGGCAATTGTGAAGGAGAGCATCACTCAACAATTCATCCTATGTGGGGATTAGGGCAAAGTAGCTGCTGCATTTGTTGTTTAGAGTGGAGGCAATAAGATTGCAGCAAGGCTGGCCCCACTGACTAAGAATTATTTCAGTGACTTTCTTGTTGTGGGACCATTCGTGAGGTAGAAGAACACACCTGCTTCGTTTGGCTGCTAACACACTGGACTTCCCCGGAACATGCATTGCTATGAGAAAGTGGTTGTGTGAGATCACCCATTGCCACACAGAGCTTCTCAACATAAAAAGTGTAAGATCTGGTACCTCCTTGCTTGCTGATGTACCAAACTACTTGCACAGTTTGTTTGAACTGCAGTACTAGTCCTCAAAAGGAGAGCATTCCAATAGGCCCATAGATATTGATATGCAAGTTGCCATCTTTGGGAGACCAAGTGCTTAAACTGTTCTCCCCAGAAAATGCCCCCCCCCCCCCGTCGGGAAGCATCCATAGTCACTATGGTTTGGGCTGAGGGGTAATAAAATGGATAGGTATCTTATTGAATCCACCACCAGAGATCTGTCTTGCATGCATGAGCGACAGACATCTGATAAGTCATGGCTTTGTTAAGTCTTGACCACTGTTTGGCTAGTATTCAAAGAATTCTCATGTAAATCTGGCTAAAAAGTACCAATGTTATTGCAGCTGCCATGAAACCTAGAGCTTGAAGGACCACGCAGGCTGAAGTCTTGGTACTGCAGATTATCTTTCTGACCTCTGACCTGTCTAAACTCGAGGGCAGTAGTGAAGCTATGGTTAACGGTGTTGAGTATCATGGATATGAACTCTAATCTCAGAGTCGGAGATGGTTTTAGTTGTGACTTTTCATAGTTTATGGTTATCCCCAGAAGACAGCAAGTCTGGAGAATCTGCTCTCTTGCCTTTATTAGTTGATGCCTGGTCGGAGCAGAAATAAGCCAGTCATCCAGATATAGAAACACCTGCAATCCCTGCAGTTTCAAGCGATCTGCTACTACTACTATGCACTTGGTAAAAACCCTGGGGGCTGTGTCAAGTCTAAAGGGCAGAACTCTCTACTGGTAATGATTTGCTCCCGGGTGAAAGTGTAAATACTTTCTGGATAGTCTGTTTATCTTTATATGATTATAGACCTTCAGGATGTGTACTGAGATTATACATGTTCTGTATTCAAGAAGATCCCTACCACACTGCTTGCACTTTCTAGTCAGTATACAAGTAGTCTACACTGTGGTAACCTTAATGAATCCCCTCAATGTTTAATGCTGCAAGAAAAAAAATCAGTAGGAAAACTAAAATTAGGACAGAGAAGGCGAGAGTTATTCTTGTGTTGTGTGTTGACACAGAACAGAACAGTATACACTGTGTAGTTGTTAAAGAATCGGGCCCACTATGTGGGGAAGAGAAAAATAAACTTTGAAACTAGAACCCTTTGCCAATGTATACAGATAGCAAGATACAAGCAGGAAGAAATTTTAGTCCCTTTATTTTTATATACTGGTCAGGCATATTTTAAATCTACCAGAGAAGACATTGTGGATAGTAATTAAACTGTTGAAAGATTTTATCTGGGAGTGGAAGAGGTAAAGAGTCAAGTAGAATAAGCTGATCCTTCCAGAAGAACAAGGTTTAGGATTATGCAATGGCTCTTATACACAAGACAAGCAGAACACTACAATGTAAAGTGGAAAGGGATAATGAAGTGGGGGAGGGGTTTAAAATAAAGAAATAAAGAATGGGATTTTAGATGCAGGTCCTTAATGGCAACAGATCATACAGAATACTATAGTTATAAAGTAGCAGAAAGTATGGCAGTTACCCAAGCCAACATGGGGAATGGAGAAATGAGATTCTGCCGATAGAATGACTGCAATTAGGGGTACAGAGAATAGGCAAGAAGGGCTAGAAATTACTGGAGGAAGCTGAAAAAGGAACCAAGGTATTGGGAACAAATTAAAGAAGGAAACGCAACAGAATGGAAAGAGGCTAAGACGACATTTGGACTGCAGGCTAGAAATTGCTTTCCATATCAGGGATTAATACAGTGCAGGCAAAGTGAAAGGGATAGGGGAATCCTAAATGAAAGGCCCACACTGGCTGGGTTTTTAGCTGAACCTAGAACAAAAGCTACTGTAAAAAAAAAAAAAAAAAAAAAAGTGATGATTAGTGGGGGGACATAAAATACTGTACTGTAACTATAGTGGGGGGACATAAAATACTGTACTGTAACTATAGAAATCAGAAAGTCAGAAAAGATTAGAAAAGCAACTCACAAAGAAATAAATAACGGAAGGACATGTGCATGGCTCCATAATATGGAAAAAAACTAGAATATTTAAGATATTCGCCTGGAGTGCCTGAATGAGTACTTTTATAACCTAAGCAGACTTCTAAATAATTTTTCCTCCGGTAAATGGCAAATGTTGGAGGTGTAATGGGGAATAAAGAGGTACCCGAGAGCATATGTTCTCAGAGTGAAATGGCAGATGAAAGAAAATTCTTTGCAGAGTACTTTGCCAGGAATACTGGGCAATCAAATGAGTGTGACCAAGGACATTGTTTGTGCTATGATACAGGATCCAATCTGCCTAGACACAAGACCTTAAGTTTAAATTCTGGTGTTTGAAAAAGCAGTTACTAGAAAATGAAAACCAAAGCCTTAAGCAACCATACTTAAGGCAGCAAATATTAAAAAAAAGAAAGAGATAATAGAACATGAAGTGGCATCATTAGAAAAGGGAAGAGCAATCTGCTTAGAAAAAAAAACGGAATTTGTGACTATACATGCAACAAAATATTTTGGAGGAGGAATAAGGATTGAGAAAAGGCAGAAATTCAAATATTTATGTAAGGCTGGTTTGATTATATTGTACAGAATATATCTGATGAATAGTGTCTGTAAATGTGAATTTGTCACTATGGTTTTATTGCTTACACATACAAGTTTGCCTTTGTCACAAGTGTCTGTTTAAAAAAGTTACTATTTGTAGAGACATAACATTTTCCATTCCAAATGAATTATACTGATAGGATGTCAAAAAAGTCACTTAAATTTAAAAACCCATTCCACTAACCACTTAAACTCTAAAAATTTGTAATATATCATTCACAAAAAATGTATACAATCAAGACTAAGACAAACCGGAATTGACTGACCCACAAGCAACCAAAAGAAACACCTAAACTGTAGCTGCTTTCAATGCCAATAAATGACTAATAGTGTTGTTAATTACTCGTGTTTGGGTGGCATTCAGCAGCATTTGTCAATATGTCTCCCTATACTATAAAAACAAAGACCAGTTCCCTCCCATCTCATTATCTACTTATTCTAAGATACAAAACTTATTAAAATTTACACTTAGTAGCATGTCTATACAGGGCATTGCAATGGTCTTTCTTAATGGCATAGGCATGCTGTTATATCCCCGTTTATCTGATTCTCCATCTTACCTACATAGAACGCAGTGCATGACTAAAAAATCCACATACACCACTCCCTTGGTGCTACAATCAAAGTTACCTTTTACAGAAAGAACTTTGTTATAAACTCCAGTAACCATATTGTTCCACTCTCAGATATACCTACATTTCTTCCATTTCAAGTGTTAGTGCTTCCCAAGTTTTTTTTTTTTTCTTAAAGGGTATTTTTCATATTTTCTTCCCCTTCCAAATACTGTCCTGGGTGCTCAACCCAACTTGTCAGTGAGCTCAAATGCACCAAACACTCAACTCCAGTTCTTTTCTATAATTCGTCTAATGGTGAGGTAATAATGATCAGAAGTACGTACACAACTACTATATCCACTAACTTCATTCTTTTTTGTTGTAATACGTGGAATCTTAAAGAGCATGCAAGGTAGATTTATCCTTTAAAACTAACGTTTCTTGTTCTAACAGAGGCTGAGGATATTTTCTAAGCATGTTACTTAAAAATGATAAATCTTTATGCAGACATTCATCGGTAACCAATCTAGAGCGCCTTATCAGGGCCCTTTCCAAGTGTTTTCTGCCAAAATGGATGGTTGCTTTCAAAGCAAAGGAAACTATTAGAGTAAGCAGGTTTTCTAAAGATGGAGGATTCATATTGGTTAATATCGTTTTTATAAAGATGAACATCTAAATAAATTACAATATTCAGTACCTACAGAATAAATGACAAAAATGTAGTTGTTACAGAATTAATCTATAAACTGTGGAATTGTCTTAATCATTGACCCATAAAATGAGAATATCATCCTAAAAGCGGAAATATTTATAGATTGATCTGATATTCTGACTCAAAATGAGATTAGTATCCCACAGCCACAAAACATTTGCAAACACCACAGCTGAAGATGCCCCCATTGTCTCCCCCTTATCTGTTTAAAGTATTCACCTTGAAACCAAACATAATTCTTCAGAACAAGGTCCAGTATAGTAAATAAAGCATAAATGGAATCTTGAGAAATTCTAAAACCTACAGCTAAAGCTTCATTGAAGAAGAATTTTCAACCCTCATCCTGAGGACTGGACATAAATCCTGAACGTCAATATGGAGAAACACTCAATCATAATCACACTTGGCCAAACACCTTACTAAGTGCCGGGAACCTTTAAGTATGTGGTTCTTGGTGTCAAAAAATCCTTTAAAATAACAAAATTTGCTAGGGGGTTCAGTTTTAGGAGCACCTTCATGCCTCAATTGGTCTTCGTGGACGTTTCATAGATTTATATCCTTTTGGGATCCTGAATAGGGAGGGAATCAAAGGTTTCCGTACCTTTAAATATTTAAATGATACTCCAGGCACAATTCCTCTAATATATGTAGTTGCAGGCTTGATTTGTTAACGGTTGCTAAAATTCAAACATTTTAGCTGTATAAATCATACCAAATTCATTATCACCACCCCTCCCGCTTTGTCAGGTTTCATAATCCTTATTGCATTGTTTGTAAAATCTGACAAAACCCTTCGTGCTCACCAAGAGCGGTGGGCGGTGAGTGAGTGTGGTGAAGTGAGTGGGTGGGTGTGGTGAGGTGTGTGGGCGAGTCTCATTTTTGGATGTAATTTCTAAATTTTGTTTTTGTATTGTCATATTGCTTTACACTGCCCTACCGATGTGCAACAAAATACAGACAGAAGCACAGTAACAGCTGCAAAAACTAAGAAATAAATTTGCAAAACCATGCATATACATTAATTGCATGTTTTTACATAAGCAGAGGTCTGTCACAATTAAATCAACAACACATCAGATTACAAGAAGTACGCAATACTGTAATTTTTTAAATTATGCCTTAAAAATGCATGTTGGTGCAGTCATGCAAGTCTGTGAAATATTTCATGTTTAGAGTGTGTCATACGTTAGCGATTTAACCAAAAGGTAAGGAAAAATAATGGGAGTTTGATGCTTTGCAAAACGGTGATTATGCCCAGTGCTATGTAGCTTGGTTCTAAAATTTGACAGGAGGAGTGCAACAACAACAACAAAAAAAGTGTCCCACTGTAAGGAGGGAAAGGCTGACAAGAAAACAGTACATTACTCTGGTCACCTGCTGTGAGCTGTCAATCACATGCAGATAATGGGTCAAATTACCCTTAGCTCTTTGACAGCTAGGGAAGGTAGGTGTGAAGTGGGAGGGGAGATGCCTTGAACTAGATTTCAGCCTTCACAAGAGAGAGCAAGTTAGCATTTCTAAGAAGCAAGAGCAGTAAAATGCACTTTTCAATTCTGTTATGTAGCATTTGCACTGCTTGTGTTTGAAGTAGTCATTGAAAAAGGATAACATTTTAGCCAAATGTAGGGGACTGCAGTGAATGCGTGTTAAGTCAAAGAACTGACAGCAGCTCAAGGGAAAACGCTGCAGATCTGATGCAATTTTTTGGAGACAAAACAATGCATTCTGTGATACTTAGAGGCAGAGTAAACAGTCTGAATTATTTCAAAATGCCAGGCCCCATGTGGTCAGAGTCAGAAATTGCATATTAAAATATCTAAAAAGCTCTAAATATAGTCCCAGAGTGCTGTTAAAATGTAGGAAACACCAAACCATGATGAAATAAATGTTTTTTTGAGTCTGAGGGTGTAGTTATCCTTTAAATTCAAATCTTTAGATTTTGAAACTTTTTTGTAAGCTGCTGTCTCGCAGAGTTTCTCAAAGCCACCGGGGGTATTAAAATGTGGGTTATACTACTACTCCTGTGAAATTCTGATGGTAAAATTGCCACCAACAGTTTTACTATGGTCATTGTTTTAAAGTAACATCTTTAAATTGACATTCCTAACAAACACTTTTAATGTCCAAATTATTTTCAACCATGTCCACTATCCGATCAGGTAAAAAATTAAAAACCTGTGGAAAGCAAAGCATCATGTTGTCATGTTATTAAAAGTATGACTGTAGTTGTAAACGTTTAGTTCCTCAAACTCTGAAACAATATTGTTGGGAGTCAGGCAATGTCTCTTACTGTTGGTACTAGGGAGCTTTCATTCTCCTCCCTCCTCACTGACCCCTCAGGTGGTAGAGGGAATTCTGTTACAGATTCTCCAGAAACAGCTCCTGCTGTTTGTTGCGACTAGGAAAAGGATTTGTTTCTTAGGCTCATCGGTCTCCATGGCAGGGGGGTAAAATCCTGCTGAAAATTAAGTTACCTCGATTGTAAAACATGCTTTGTTGGTTAGAGTCATCAGGTATTTGTTGCACTACCCTGTCATCGGTCTTCACAAAAGAAACCTTAACACTGGAACCACTCTTAGTACAAGACATGAACATGGTTTTCATATGCTTCACAGTCACATAAAAAAAAAAAAAAAAAAAAGAGAGTTTTCCTTCCTCTTCTTCACTGTTTCCATGTTTTGCTATATTCCATTAAAAAAATGTTTCTTTAGGATTCTTCATACAAGAAAATGCAAGCCTACAATGTCACTTTGCATGATAGGATCAATTCTTTTAAGAACAGCAATTGTCTAGTGATCGTCTAATGGGAAGTCTCAAAACCTAACCCAATATGGTCAAACAAGTAGAGAAGTTTGTGGTGCAACAGTGAGCCACTCTGTAGATTTGGAAATTTGAAATGTTCTCAACCTCTTCAGCACACGTCTCAACTTGATGGAATCCTCAAAAGAAAATGCTGTCCAGTTGTAAACATCTATTTTTTCCAACAGCTTTTCACATTTAAAAACGGTTTCTGTTTTAATGCATGTACAGTTTCTTATCTAGGAATCTGTGACATGTTCTAAGTTTCCATTAGTTAATGCAATGTCTCAGTTTAAAAATTGTAAAATGTAACTTTTAATGGTAGGATAGTCATCACTTCCTTCCAAACCGTGTACTTGCCTTTGCAGGTGATTGTCCAATCACATCGGCTCCTCAGGAAACCACCTCAGAGTAGGTAGAGTAGTTCTGCTGAAAAGGAACTCCATTCAATGGAACCCAAGTACTTGAGGTGGAAGAAACATTCAAGTGCTCTGTACGTTGCTTCTGTTCACCTCATTTTTAACAGTCCATTTTAGCATTGACCTGAGTTAGTAATGAAATTAACTAGGTTAAACTCATACTAACCTCACTAGGAGCAGACTGTACATTGCCAGTTCCTTCACTGTCCATACCTCCAAAAACTTAGTTTTAAGAGGTCTCTTCCTTATTTCAAGTTCACTCCTTCACAGCAGAAATGTAAAGCCCACCAAAGGAAAAAAAAAAAAATAATCAAATTCTGGAGCATTTCTCCCCGGGCCTCCGCTGAAAACAGGATCTGTGGAACCAGACTTTCCCGGTCAACAAATGTTAAATAAAAAAATAAAAAATAAAAACAAAAAAAAAAAAATAAAATAAAACAATAATTACTGCAAGAAGCACACCACGAACAGAATTAAATGAACGCTTATTTTAATTATTTAAACAGAACTTCATAAGATAAAATCACATTAAAGGGTTCACCCTTTTTTAATCCAAGTGGACCAATCAATTATGTTCATTAATAGACACTTTTTAAAAATACATTCCACTAACCAATAACAAACTTGAAAATATATAATCAAGACTGAAAATGGCCGACCACAATCTAACTTAAAAATACCTAAACATTATCTGCTTTCAGTGCCAATAAACTACTAATAGACATTTTATTGTTAATTTCTGGTGAACCCTTTAATGTGACTTCTATCTGATGAAGATTAAAATTAAAAGGAATGAAAATGCTAGTCTACTATTCTGTTTTTGATGGTGTTGTTCTTGCAAGTAAGGATTAGTGTGCGAGATTTTATCTGAACTAGAGTATTTTGGAGCTTCTCATAGTAAGACTGACTATTTCCTTGTGGAAGTGGAAAGGAGTTTTATTAAACAATCCTAGTGGCAATTAAGCAAGTCTAGAAAGCATTTGTCAGTCTTAGAGAAATCCTGGCTAAAAGTATTTTTTATTTCAAATCACTTACTGATTCATCATTTGTGACAAATTTACATTCATATAAAAATAAACTATATTAAAACATGCCACTTCACATATATTGCTATACATCACATAAGCTAAGCAATATTACACAAGTTATTCCAATCCCTGCCTCTTTTTAAGGAAACATCTTTATTAAACCATCACTTACTACCATAGGTATAAATTTACATAAAAACAACAAACACTCTCACACACACACACACACACACACACACCTAGGTGCTTTTTACATCCCAAATCATACGGGCACATCCACGGTTAACATTATACATCACTTACAATCTACCCAGTCTCTCTCACTCAAACATTACTTAGCTCATTTAAGACCTGCCACCTTCTCAACCTCATTCCTCCCTTGTATGTATTCTCACAATTTCCATTTTTTTCCTATGTAGTTTGTTACTACCATTTTCTGAAGATCTCAATTCCAGTTATTTTATCTGTTACTATATTCACTGCTTCCAGTATAGTTGATTTAGATCTTGGATTTCAGTTTTCTAGTAATTACCTTTTTGGCAGCCACCATTATCAGACACAGCAAGGCCTTACCATGTCTAGGCCGTTCCAATTCTGTATCGTAACTCAGAAAAATAATCTCCCTCGTCAGCCCAATCTGCCCAGCCAGCATCTTCAGCGGTGCATCCTGCAGGGAATCCTTAGTCCGACAACTCACTGCACTCCCAGAAAATGTTCCCAATTACCTTTTTATTCCTCTTCACACCTCCAACACTTACTGTCTGCCTGAGGAAAAATTCTCTGGAGTCTACTTTAGGTATAAAAATAGACATGAAACATTTCCAAGCAAAAATCTTAAATCTTCTAGATTTTGTTGCATATTTGGGAGACAAATATCCTCCCATTGTATTTATTTGCTTATCTAATCTCGCATTCCAATCCTTTCTAACCTCCTCTGACTGAATCTTATAGCTATCATGCAATATTTTATATGCTCTACTAATTACTCCTTTAATGACAGCTTCTGTTCTAGATTCTATTAAAAACTCTACCAGTGCTTTTCTTTCATTTAGGACCACCCATTTCTTTCTCAGCCTATAATCGGATACCAATCCCAAACAGGAAAGGTAATCTCTAACATGGAGTCAAGATAAATTCTTGACATCTTCCAATTCTATTATTTCCCCTCTATAGTTATTTGCTCAAATACCTTGGTTGCCAGTTTTCTCCAATAAATTCCAGCCCTCTTGTCCGTCTGTATCCCTAATTGCAGTCATCCCCATCGACAGTATCGCCTTTCTCCATTCCAGTGTTGGTTTAGTTCTTAGAAAACTGCTACTTTACGGATATAATTTTCTGCTACTTTATGGATACAATATTCTGCATAATTTATTGCTATTCTCCCTAGTGGCCTGCATCCAAAATACCAGTCTCTCCTTGTTTCTTGAGCTTCCCCTGTGTTTCATCATCATCACCACTTTCCACTTCCGAATTAGTTTTCCCACTTATGCTATGTATAGGAGTCTTATTTGTGTAACCCTGAAATACTCCTTCAAATTGGGTAATCCCAATCCGCCCTTTCTACTTTAAGAATCCATTTATCCCACTTGACTCTTGCCATCTTACCCTCCCAGATAAAATCAGTCAGCGCTTTATTAATTGCTACCCACAACATCTCCTCTGATACAAATATGCCTGACCTGTGTACAAGACTAAAGGGACTAAAACATTTCAGCTGTATCTTACTATCCATATCACAAAGTTTCCTTTTTTTGTATCATCGTTTAGTCCTCCTCCCACATATCCTTAGCTGCCACCCTAGAATCAATTTTAATCCTTACTCCTACATATTTAAATTTTATCATGTCCTCATAAATATGGGCATTTCTGAACCAGTTCATGTGTGGGTACATAATTTACCATTATTGCCTTTTAGCTTCATTAATTTTTATCCTGAAAAGATCTGGAACTGTCTCAAAATGTTCCACAACACTGTAATGTCTTTGTATGGTTTTGTCAAGTACAACATATCTGCAAACAAAGACAGCTTTTCTTAACTACCATACCTATTACAGACTTGAATTTCCGAGTCCCTTATTTTCTTTGCCAATGATTCTAAATACAATGCATATAATAAACGGGAAAGGACACCCCTGTCTGGTTCCTCTGCTTGAGGAAAAATCAGAGAGAAACCCCACCCACTTATATTTTCACCTCCGATCCCCCATATGTTCTCCTAAACAACCTTATAATTTTGTCAGGAAATGCAAATGCTTCCATTGCCTTGCTCAAAGTCCCAGCTTACTCTTAAATGGTTTCTCTGCATCAAGACCCACCGATAACCATGGCATTTTCTTGCATTCTGCTCCTCTCTGGATCATCAACATTCTGTTAACGTCAAATCTTTGCCTCCCCTCCACAAAACCACACTGATCAATATCCATCAGTTTTGGCATTACTTTTGCTATTCTAGATCTGAGCATTTTATAATCATGGTTTAGTGTTTAAATGGGACTGTATAAAGCTGATCAGATTCATCTTTGCCCTCTTTAGGTATTACAGCTACCACTGCTTTCTTCCAGGATGGTGATACTTCTCTTAAGATATTGTTAAACAACCTTCCAGATGTTTCAGGTTTTTTCCTCATACCTTCCAAACTTCCACAGGAATACCATCTACTCCTAAGGGGTTTTCTGCACATTGGATATAAATCACAATTTTCATATCATCGCCTATCCTGTTATTAATTGAGCCTCATGTACCTCCAACCTTGGCATTTTTAAATTCTTCCATAAAAATTTCCACTTTTATCTCTCGATTTTTATTTTTCTCTGCTTTATACAGACTCCTAGAATTCCTGATATATTTCTAATACTTCTACAGTATCGTTACTTTCTTTTTATAGGCTCCCTACATTTGGCAACAGCTCTACTTCGTTGCCAGAGTCATTGTGCCATCTTTTTGTCATCTTCATCTTTCGGCTTTTCCCGGTTAGGGGTCGCCACAGCGGATCATCTGTCCGATCATGATTGGCGGTGGAGTTTTATGGTGTCGAGTTGCCAGCCCAGCGCCCAACCTTCCACAGAAGGCACACTCACACCTAGGGCCAATTTTAGAGAGTCCAATCCACCTACTGCATGTCTTTGGGATGTAGGAGGAAACCGGAGCACCCAGAGGAAACCCACGGAACCACAGGGAGGACATGCAGACTCCACACAGAAGGCACCCCAGCCGAGAATCAAACCAGAGAACCTCTTGCTGTGAGGCGGCAACGCTAACCGCTGCACCACCAAGGCCGCCCGTTTTTTTGTCATCTAGTGTTGTTAAAACACAGTTGCTAAACAACCATCTTTCTAAGCTCATGCATATTAAATATAGAGGTAATCCCTCATTTTCTGCCTAGCATACTTTAACATTTGTAAGTCCCTCTAAATTCTTGTTACTTAACCATAGCTCCCTTTCATTTCCACCCTACTTTTAAACTCCACCTTAAAATTTTATCCCACTCTAGTTATATTTTCAGAAAACATTTTATCCTCTCCAACAGCTCCTGAATAATCTCCACTAGCCATTCCTTAAATTCCTCTTTTCAAACAGATGGGTAGGAAAGCGCCAGTGTCTCATGTTTACTTCATTACCCTGCAGTTTTATTTTAGCTATTATTGGCGCATGATCTGAAATGGTTTGGTGGGTATCAAGACCTTCAATTTAAGGCACATTTTCCTGTGAAAAGTAAATTCTGACTAGCTTAGCTTTTTATATTTTGGGGAATAGGTAAAATTTACTCAACTCCTATTACAGAATTCACATCTTCCATGCCAAATATTTTCATAAATTTCTTCAAAAATCTACCCTCCTTTGTTATATTTTCTCTTCTGGGCCCCCCACACCAATCCTCACTGCTGCAAATTAAATTCAGTTCTCCACCTACAAGTAATATTCCTTGCTGAAAGCAGATTCTCACAATTTTCATAAGCTCCCATTATAGCAGTTTTAGGTGGAATGTAAATACATGCCAGTGTAATCCTCCTCCCTTGCCAGTAGCCCCTTGACACTAGAAAGCTGCAATTTTTTTAATCTTTTCACATAATTTCTTCTGGAAGCAGCAAATAAATAACCCTAAAAATTTCTGGTCCATCAATCTCAAACCCTGGCACCAAACCAAACACCCTGCCCACACCCTGACAAGCCTCTAGAACTAATAGCAAGCATCTTCATCTCCTACTTTGACACTGTTGCCAATATTACTGCTACTTTTTACCCACCCCTCCTTAATTCTATTTCTACATCTCCACCTCAGAATCTCCCAACACTAAAAATAACTCACATGAACACTCTCCTGTATTTACACTCCCCCTCTAATCATACAAGACTTCCCAACCTTAACTCACTCACTCTCCTACATCTTAAGCCAAAAACCTTCTTCTGAAATTAAAGCCATGCTAACTGTGACAAAATAATTCCTGTCAAGTTTCTAAAACTTGCTGCTGACTCAGTGGCCTAACCATTAGCATTCTGGTAAATACATCTATCCAAGAACCTCATGTCCTTGACCACTGGAAAAAAGCCATTATCCTACCACTTTACAAAGGTGACCCCTTTACAGACATCTTGAATTTTCAAACCACCACTATACCCCCCCCCCATCTCTAAAATACTAGAAGTGTGTGCAAAAAAGACTACCTACTAAACGTACAATATTCTCTCCCCCACAAAGGATAGGTTCCGTCCAGGACATAGCACATCTGCTGCACTAATTTCCATCTTAGACGCAATAAAACAAGGCCCGTGACTCAAGAAACATCACATCTGCCCCTATTTTGGCCTTATAAAAAGCATTCAAACAGTCTCTCACCATATCCTCTCCCAGCTCTTCAGTATAGGTCTACCTCCCCAAGCTCTTTGCTGGTTCTCTCCAGCAAAGAGCACGCCGTTAATGACAAAATTCCATTTCCCCTTATATTCACAACCCTCCTGGAATACCCCAAGGCTCAATTTTAGGCTCTCTTTCGTTTAACATTTTCATTAGTAATAGCTACCAAGCTATCAAGCAGGGCTCCCTAGTCCACTATGCAAATGACTACCATAGTATGCTCTGCTCTTAACTCAAATTTATTAAAAGCAATCTACCCAGGCAGCTTTTACTGTAGAAAAATGGCTTCATAAAAATCCTCTCTAAATCCTACAAAACCCTAACTTATGATTTTTACTCCCAAGAAAAACACCTATTAAAGCCAACTTAGAAATCTTGTCTCTTAACTCTACTAAAATCCAGTTATTAACCCACACCATCTATTATTACCCCTAAAAATTTGAAAACTTCAAATTTGATCTTCACATTCAAAATAAGCAGGACTCATAAAAAACTTGGGTTACTCTATATAGACAAAGTTCTTCTCCCTCCCTTCTAAACAAAGGTTAGTACTACCTTACCTTTTACCCTAACTTATGGTGCTCCCTTACTTACCAACCTGCAGTCTTCCCGGATAAGACAACTAGAAATCTGCTACAACAAGATGGTCAAATTCACCACATATAGCTGCCACTCTACAAACTACTGTATTGCACTAAAATCAATTACATTGGCTGGAACTCCCCCACTATCTTCTCTTCCTCCATTTCACTACCACACAAACTGATTTACATGCCTCATGACTGCCCTGCACTCAGCTCCTTACTCAGCTTACACAACCCAATCAGACCGCTAAAATCTGAACAATTATTTTTCCAAATTCACAAACCCAAGATACCTGCAGGACAGATACTATACTCCTGGAGTATTGCCAAGATATGGAATACCCTACCTCCTCTATCCTCTTAAAATGACCTTCCAACTACAAAATCATCTTCTCGCCAAGTAGATATGTAACTGTTGCATTATGCATTCTGACGCCACTTACCTACTGAACCCTGAAACAGTTTAATTTAGCTTCTGCTACAATTTCTTTGTACTTAAAACTTTATGCTATACTCATCTTGCTTCTTGACACCTCATCACCTCTACCCTTTTTCTTTCCACTTACTAATTTCCCTCTCTTCTCTCTAGTTACTGTTACTTACTCTTCCTCCCTCCCCTTTTTTGCATTTATAAAGTAACACCTTATATGGCTTTCTCAAAATGTCATATTAAAATATAATTCTGCTATGCTGTTCTATTTAATCTCAAAGTCATTTGCTTTTCTTGACTCATTAATCTCTAGGCTGAATGTTTGTGTTTTACATCTTATTATTGCCCTCTATACAAGGACTAAAGGTCAACCTTTTTGTATTTCGGTTTTTATCAGGTCTTATGTCAGGTCTTATGTCATACTGTAACTCCTATGAAAGGTTTGAAATTTGTATATATATTTTGGTCTTTGCAGTTTCATGCAATTCCTTATGCAACTCTTCTTACATTGGAGCTTTTCTCCCCTGGCCTCCATTGAAATTGGGCTACCCTGGCCCAGTGGACTTTCCTGGTAAACAAATGGTAAATCAATAAATCTGTCACTATCGGAGCTCCTCTTGCTATTAATACAGGTACTCTTTTCCTTTGTCCCGGGTATTCTGTTAAATAACCATCCTGAAAACCTATCAAATTGACATGTTCAGTTCTAAGCGGGTCTCCTGTAACATAGCCATTTGCACTCTACATTTTTTTTTTTTAAACATACTTCACTACTCTGCATTTATCTGTGAGGCCATTTACAAACATTAAAGAAAGCATCGCTGTATTAAAACGTTATTCCCACCTTTTAGGTATAACACTTTAAAATGTCTAGTTCCAGCTTGTGTGTTACATGCATACACTATTTGGCAGGTTGAACTTTTGTACAGTTGTTTCTCGTCAAACATTTCAGCCGGTCACATCTTATAAAAAAATGTTACTGAAATCTCTCAAAATGAAAAAAAACTCCCAATACTCCACTTACACCCATTAAACTTAATACCAACACAACTACATACACCTACAAATATTTGTTTGACCCTCCTAATAGAAACAAAAGTCCCAAACTGACAGCTACACTCTCAGACTTGGTTAACCTAAAAGAAAAGGTCATCCATGCTAAGACGCAATCATTAAGACCAGTGCAGGTGGTGACTAACACTACAAAAAAAAAAAAAAAAAAAAAAAAAAAAAAGTTGTCTTACCATAACGTTCCATCTGTAGTGTTGATCCTCGTTCAGTCATTACGTATGGGTATCGGTTCAGACCTCGAACAGAGCAGGCCATTTTCCAAGCTCACATCAGGTTCAAACTCTCGAGCTAAACTCTTACAATCACCCTCACAGTTACCTCAGATTGAGTTTGAAGTCAAAGAAGGTAGAGGCTACCTCTGGTCAAATAACCTAGAGAACCAGATGGCAAGATCCACTAGAAACCACCAGAAGGGGAAGGAGGGAGGGTCGTAATGACTGAACGAGGATAAACAATAAAGATGGAGCGTTATGGTAAGACATAACTTCTTTATCTGATATTGTGAATCCTCATTCATTCCTTACGTATGGGACAGCGTCCCCAGCTACCTCTATTCCTGGGAGGTTCTCATGGAAGAACATTCCTGAGCACCACAGAACCGAAAGATGCTCTTCCCCTAGAGGCCAAATCCAATTTATAATGGATTGATGAAGGTAGGAGGCGTAGTCCAAGTTGCAGCTGCACAGATGTCATGCAAGGAAGCTCTGGCATGTAAGGCAGCAGAAGTTGCCACCGACCTTGTTGAAGGAGTTTTCATGGTAGTAAGCAATGAGAAATTACGTTGTGTATAAATGAAGGTCACACAGTCCTTCAACCATCTAGCTAATGTGACCTTAGCAACAGCCAATCCTAATCTAGGCCCAGAAAAGACCAAAAATAACTTGTCAGATTTACGAAAGGACCTAGCCCTGTTCAAGTAAAAATGGATTTACCTGTGGATATCTAGGCAATACTCTCCTCTGTTTGAATGACTGGGAAAGAAAACTGGCAATTCAATGGTTTGATTAATGGACATTTCAGAGATCACTTTTGGCAGAAATGATGGATTAGTTCTTAGAGACACTATCTCTACGAAAAATAAAGTATGGACTCTTGATACATAAAGCTTGAAGCTCAGAAATACATCTGGCATAAGTAACGGCGACCAAAAACAAGGTTTTCCATGACAAATGCTTGAAGTCACAAGAAGAGGCTGGTTCGAAAGGTGGCATTGTCAGAGCTTGAAGAACTAATGATAAATCCCATGGTTGAATAGGTTCTCTAAAAGGTGGCTTCAGAGGATTCACTCCTTTTATGAAGGTCTTGCACAACTTGTGAAACATAAAAGAGGAATCTTGGACACCCTCATGAAAATTAGAAACTGCAGCCAATAGACCCGATTGGAAGAGGTCAGCCAGATAGTCTAGAATTAATAGACACTGGTGCTGAGAAGGGATCTACTTGGTTATGTTTTAGCCAACAGGTAAATCTTTACCATTTGCTCAGATACGTAATTCTAGTGGAAGACTTGGGAGATGCAATGAGAAAGTCACGTACTGGTAAAGAAAGATCATTCTGCCTGGCAATCAAGGGAAATGGAGTAGCCAAGCTGCGAGCTTCATGCTGTGCAAGTTGGGATGAATCAGATTCTGTGGGTGTGAGATCAACTCCAGGGTTGGATGGAGAATCCATGGTCGATCTAGTAGGCGAGGTCAAAGGAAGGGGAACTAAATTTGTCGAGGCCAATATGGAGCTATGAAGATCACCTTGCTCTTCAACAAAACGGGCTTTCTTCAGAAACTGAGGAATGAAGGGAAAGGGTGGGAATGCGCAAAGAAGACCAGAGGGCCAATTGTGGACTAGAGCATCCCTGGGTGACTGTCCCGGAGGGGGAATCAGGGAGAAGTAGTTGCTGCATCCCTGACCAACTACCAATGCAGACAGGTTGCATCAAGGATGGCCCCAGCGGTGGAAGATCTCCGCCGCTATCAAGGGATTCAGGGACCACTCATGAGGTTAAAGAATGCATCTGCTGAGTCTGTCTGCTATCACGCTGGAATTCCGGGAATGTGCGTTGCTAGAAGAAAACTGTTGGTAGCCATCGCCCATTGCCATATCCTCATGGCCTCTCGACAAAGGGGGTAAGATTTGGTTCCACCTTGTTTGTTGATGTACCAGACCGCCGCCATGTTGTCTAATTGAATCGCAACTGTCCCAGACTGCAGCAGAGAATGGAATGCTTGCAACGCCAGAAGCACCACCCTCAGCTCTAGAACATTTATATGCAGATGGGACTCCAGCTCGGACCAAGTGCCTTGGACCGCCTGTCCCTGACACAGCCCCCCACCACATCAGGGAGATGTCCGTGATCACCGTGACCTTGGGTTGCTGGGGGGAAAAAAGGACAAGACCATTGTGACAGATTGTGTCATCCACCAATTTAAATCCTGTTTGCACCTGTGGGTTACTTGAATCATGGCTGAAAGAGGATGCTGAAAGGGATACCATTGGGTGAGCAGTAGCCATTGTAGAAGCCTCATGTGAAATCTGGCCAGGGGGATAATGGTGATGGAGGCTGCCATGGAACCCAAAAGCTGAAGAACCGAGTGAGCTGTGGATTTCTCCCTTGAAAGGAATGGAATCAGTTGTTGCTTTATCCTTAAAAATTTTGTGCTCTGGAATGGCAGCTCTGCAGTACTGTGTGCGTCCAAGATAACCCCTATGAATTCTGTCGACTGAGATGGGGTGAGATTAGATTTTTTCCAGTTTATGGTTATGCCTAGCCTTTGTGCAGTGAGGAAAGAGTATGCCAGGGCTTCTTCCAATAGATGTCTGGTGGGGGCAGAAATGAGCCAGTCGTCTAGGTATGGAAACACCTGGAATCCTTGAAGTCGCAAGTGAGCTGTGACAACTGCCATGCACTTTTGAACACACTGGGGGCTGCAGAAAGCCTGAAGGGCAGTACTCTAAACTAGTAATGAATGGCTCCTGCACGGAAGCGCAGAAATCTTCTTGATGGCCTGTCAAGTTGTGTGTGGTAGTATGCATCTTGAAGATCTATTGAGCACATCCAATAGTTTTTTTCCAAAAGCGGGAGGATAGACTGTATTGTGACCATCCATAATTTTTGTACTCTCACAAACTTGTTCAATACTCTGAGATCCAAAACTGGTCTCCAGTCCCCGGTTTTCTTTGGCATCAAAAATAGTCTTGAGTAGAATCCGGATCCTATCTAGTCTGGAGGGACTATTTGGATAACGCTCTTTCTTAGCAGCTTTTCTATCTCTAGTGCTGCTTCTTCCCTTTGACTGGATGGAACATTAGAAAGGTTTTTTGAAGGGACGGGACAAAGATCAAAGGGGATATGACAACCTCTGGTTATAATCCTTTGTACCCAAGAATCGGTGGTGATGGTTAGCCAGGCAGAAGGGTACAAGGAGAAATGTCCCCCAACCACCTCCAGAGGAAAGGAGTTGGACCGCTCTTCAGGAGCGTTAGTACGATTGGCCAGGGAAAGAATCCCAGGAACCCTGGTTACGCGGATCCCCTCTGCCCCAAAAAGCAGAGTCTTACCCAAGAGTTTACCCCTCTGCCTCTAGGGGAGAACTCCACCTGTGTGTCACGGAAAGGACCCCGAGATTTCTTGAACCATATCTTCCCAATCTTTTGGTTTCGGGAGAAAGCACATGGAGGGGAAGAATAAACTGACACCTAAGGCAGAAAGGATCTTACCGTCCTGTTCACATCTGGCCAGTGTGCTTTTAACTTTGGGTCCAAACAACGAGGAGGGCTCAATGGGAGCATTAAGAAAAGGAAGCCTTAAAGGGTTCCGCAAAATTGCACAAGTGCATCTATGCGTGTCGTCTTAAGACCGCAGCTGAACCCGCTGCTCTAGCTGCTCCTTCTGATGCGTGAGATATCAGTCGCATAGAGGAGTTGGATATTGACTCAATGGTAGCCAGCTGAAAGGCCACTTGGTCACGGACCTCAGACACGGCACCAGCCAAGGTTTGAGAGCTCAGAAATCAGATCCCTTTGAAGCCTGGGTAAAGTGTGCCATATAATTCAGGGACCCGACAGTAAAAGTCACTGATGCAAAGGTGTGCTTCCCTATCCTATCCAGAGCCAGGGACTCTTGTTAGGCAGATGGACAGTCTGGCTTTCTTCTTCCGCCAGATCCTTTTTTGTTGCAGCCGCCACCACCAAAGCATCCACAGGAAGACCTTGTAACCAATGGGGATCCATAGCAGGAGGGGACAAAATCTTATCTGGCCTCCAGGGAATAGCTTCAACGGTGTCAGGAGCCTTCCACGCACACTGCACGAAGCCGGACAAGTTAATCGGCAGGTGGAGTAACCCAGGAGGTAGGGGGCCGGGCACGAAAGGCCTGCAGGAACACAGATTCTTCAGTGGTCAGATTGGAAGACTGCCAGTCACCTCTCTGTTTCAGGATTTCGAGGATATCACCAAAGGATACCTCAGAGGGTGACTGAGGGGATCCTTCCCTCTCATCAAAATCTATGTCTTCAGTGAGGGACTCCTCTGTGGAGTCCATGTGCTTCCTCTTACACAAACTTTTCCAGTGAACTTCCTCAGTGGGAGAAGTTGGGGAAGACAGCAAAAAAGGGGTTTCCTGTGGGAATATGTCCTAAGGCCGTTGCACCCAGTGTCCACGCGGAGTGACTTGTGAAACGAGTGTACCAGGAGGGTGGAGGGATAGACAGTCCAGTATTGCCAGCAGTAGTGAAAGCTTTCTCCATCAGTTGGAAGGCTGGTCCATCTGAAGAGGAGTGAATGGTCTAGACAGGGGTCACCCCTCCCCCTAAGTGGCTGAGCCTGCCGACCCGGAGTCCCTGGAAGGCTGTGGAGCAGCAAACTATGCGTGCCACAACTGACATCCTGGGTCATAGCAAAAAACTTTCCTACCACGAAGGCAACTGCGGTTCCTTAGTGAGATCCATAAAGGGAACTGCAGAAGGGGAAGACTGTGCTACATCCTTGGACTTCAAAGGCAAAAAAGGAGGATAAGAAGGGTCTTTAGAGACAGGTGATCACCACCCAAGGAAGGATAGTTCCTGGTGTGTGGGATACTTCTGGCCAAGAGTACCTGGTCCACAAGACGCAACACATCATGTTTGGAAAGGCTTCTAGTGGACCTCACGGAAACTGAGGGAGAAACAGGCCTGTCTACAGAAGAGGCAAACTCTGTGCCCATCTCACCAGTACGCACAGAGAACTGTGCCGAGAGAGACTGGACTACAGGCGTCTGCACTGAAGAAGTAGTCATCGGTGCCGAGGTCATGGTCTGCACCGACACAGGATCGGTACCGAAGTGGTTGTCAGTACCGAAGATGGAACCAACAAAACTGGAGTCAACAATAAAGTTGCCGGTTCCGAGGAAGATCTCGGAGCAGACGTAGTCAAGGTCTGCGCCAACTGAACAGTTGGTGCCGATACAATGGTAATAGTCTGAACTGAGGAGCCCCTCGGTGCCGATATAGTGAAGGCTGCAGGAGAAGACTGAGCCGAGATCACTAATGGAGCCAATGGCCTCAGTGCCAAAGGTCTAGGCACCAAAAGCACTGGGGCTGACTGAGTGAGCTCCATAGCCAAAACTTTAGCCTTTTTAGGTTTTGGTTGGCGGGAGTCCCCAGCCAGGGACAAAGACAAATATTTAGCCTTGATAGGAACATCCAAGCTTTCTTATGGGCTCTAGGAGGAGTTGGAGGCCCCCAACCCAGAAATAGCCTCTGAAAAGGGAGATTTAAGAAGCCACTTCAGTAACCGCTCGTTTTTCCTTTCCAACAAGGTTCTATTTGAAACATTCTCAAATAGTACAGGGCAGCTCAGACAAATGGGACGCCCCCAAACAATAAACGCACAGAGTGTGCATCAGATCACCGTTTAAACCCTGGACTACCTTTCTTATCTGCCAGAATAGCTAAAACACAAAGCAGAAAAGAGTACCAGCAATGGTACAAAAGAATACCCTAAGGTACAAGAAAAAGGGAAGAATTACCAAACGATGGTAAGGGGAATTTACCTCACAGTAAAAAAAAGAGAGAAAAGAGAAGAAAAACCTGAAGTATGATCGCTAGATGTGATAGGCTAAGAGACAATGAAATAGAAACTTTTCTGACAGAAAGGTAAAATAAATGGTTATTAAACAACTGTACTTCGCTCGAGAGAAGCGGCTTGACATGACCGAATGGCAACGCGGCAAACGAAATCTGAGGTAACAGGGAGAGGGGGGTTGTGGGTAAGAGTTTAGCTCGAGAGTTTGAAGCTGATGCAAGCTTGGAAAATGGCCAGTTCGGTTCCGAGGTCGGAACAGATACCCATACGCAAGGAATGAACGAGAATTAACAATATCAGATAGTAATTTACAGGGCACAGTGCAATGACTCTGAAGCATTTTATGTGAGCAAGACTGCAAAACTCAAGCGTAGGATTTCATGTCATCTGTCAGAAATCCACTCTGGATGTAAAAATAATGCACTAGCCAAAACACTTCTCGCTTCATAAAAGACATACAGGTTTTTTAAGTTCCAGATCCTGGATCTCAGACATGGGTGATCCTAAAAGGAGACATCCCGAATATTCTGGAGAAACATGAAATCATGTGGCAATTAAAGCTGAACTCTTTTAGGAAGCCTGGACTAAACTACTACTGTTCAATTAAAAGAAGTGTACTGGAACTTAGAAAGTTGCCACATTGTTTACTTGTGCGGAGTCTGCATGTCCTCCTTGTGGTCGCGTGGGTTTCTTCCGAGTGCTCCAGTTTCCTTCCACATCCCAGCTGTAGGTGGATTGGACACTCTAAATTGGCCTTAGGTGCGAGTCAGTGCATGTGTGTGCCTTCAGTGAAAGGTTGGGTGCCGGGCTGGCAAGTACACACCATAAAACTCCACTGCTAACCATGAGCGGACATGTGATTCGCTGCGGCGACCCCTAACCAGGAAAAGCCAAAAGAAAAAAAGTTTACACGACTTAAATTTTATTTTAATTCTACCAGCTGGTTTTAAATCAGTTGTAATTTAAGTGTATATTTTGTTTCCAGTTCTCTTTTTTTCCCACTTTATTCACAATGGTGTCTAATAACGGTTACACTTCATAATCTCGAATTACTGAAATTGAGAATTTCAGTAACCCAAGACCATGAAGCCAAAAACCAGAATGCCAAAAGTGCATAAGTGTGAATTTGAATACCTTGAATAAGCGATTATGCATTTACAGTACGTTGCGTGTAGTGTTATGGTGCCTGAGAGTGCAGGTGAGAGAGTGTGTGTGTTTTTGTATGCTGTACGTGTGGGTAAGAGTAGGGAGGTGTAAGTGTTGGATTTGTTTGTTTGTGTGTGATGTGTATTTGTGCGCGATCGAGTGAAGGATGGTGTGGTGCGAGGTTTTTTTTTTTTTTTGTGCGACCTCGGAGTTGGTATATACAAGTAGGGGGGGGTACAGGGGGGCTTGCCCCCCTGCTTACATGCAGTGTAGCGTTGTGGTTTGTGTGCTGTGGGTGGAATGGTGTGTGTTATGTGGTGTATGGATGTTCGTGATTGTGAGTTCCGGTATTGTGAATAGTTTAACTTTATAGTCTCGGGTTACTGAAATTCAGGATTTCAGTAATTCGAGATTATGAAGTGAAACCGTAATTAGTTATACAATAACATCTTTATAGATGTTTTTTAGCGTTCTTGTACACAGACCTGATGAAATCTAGAAGGACAAAAGCAATCTTTAACAATAGAGTATGAAAATAGAATGATTTTTACAACTGATTTTTTAACATGCAAAGTGTACACGTACATATTTATATATATTTTGGGATTGCCAAATGGACTACAGTAGATATATTTCCAGCCATGTAGTATATGGTCTTGGATAAAATCACAGACTTAATAATCTGGTTAAATAAGGGGTACCACATCATTATAAATTTTATTTAAAGTACATAAGGATTATATTATTATGACAGCTACTAAGTAGGGCAGGACCAGCTTGAATTTCAACTATATTATAAAATTCAGAAGAAACACCCGGTACTACATAATTTCGCCTTCTTATGGTACCACTTATTCTGTTCCAGAAACCAACATCAGTGTAGCTGATAAACTGGCCTTTAATCTCATATTGTTTAGACACCCCTGCATTTCCTTCCTTCCCAAACCATCCCTCCTCAAACAAAAGAAAAAAAAAATCTCCTTAAATCGAGTCCTATCATTACTATCCAAAATCAAAAAACTCCAGAGATCTATGGGCTCCGATACCTGGCTTCCTCTGCAAGCAGACACAGCTTTGCTCACCCACTCAAATGTACTCAAACTCTAGCCTCTCCTCTGGCTATGTGCTGGACATGTAGAATTACCACAGTTGTGCTAATGCATAGAAGCAGCTCTGCCAGAGACCCTTGTAACGAAATATCCCATCCTTTGTAAAGTCACGAAACACATCATAAATGAAATTCTAAATAATGAAATAAGCAACGTACAACTCCAGTAATCCTAATCAGCCTGCCTTTATGACAAGTAGATCCTACTTACTCAAATCTAGTTCTCTTAAAAAAAAAAAAAAGGCTAAGTTACCAAAACCAAGGAGAGAGGCCTGTCAAAGCTGTTACACCTAGCAAATACATTTGCTGCAATTCAACAACTTAAGAATAAGACACCAATTTGCTTTGCACAGGTGCAAGTGTGGTTGGGTGAGTGGCATGCCAGTTTTAATGACACTTGAGTAAATGGTTTAACCCTTTCCCCTCCACGCGTCTTAATCTGAACAATACTTTGAAACTATAATGGCTTTCATTACAGACTAGTGTCTAGAAAAACTGTACCATTTAATTCTAAACAAATATGCAATCTGCCACAACTGCTGCCCTAATCAAAATAGCATAACTCATTCCTGCTCCCTACCCTCCTTATTTAAGCAGCAATGTCTAATGTTACAAACATTGGCTAATGGGTAAGCCCTCCCCAAAATTGCTTTAGCACTACTGCTGGAACATTCAAAGGCAATTAATAGTACAACAGTAACACTTTTAAAATTAAATGCCACTTAACTGTAAGAAGCAGACACCATCACTATATCTGAATAAATTACAAATATCCAATATACCCCTTTACACCACACTTGAAGATCGATCTTAGGAAATACTTCAGTTACAATTTGAAAAAGCAATAAAAATTACATACAGCAATATCTATTACAAAACAGCAATATCTACAAACGGTAGTTCCAGGATGCACAAAACCACCAGTAACCAAGTAAAATGCACCCAATGGCCATTAGGAAGAAACCTCCACTTTATTTAAAACACACACGGTCAAAACTTGAAGTGGTTAAGCGCGTTCATCATATATAATGAATTCATCAGAACTAAAAAAAAAAAAAAAAATAAATAAATACATACTGCCAGTGCAAACTATATACACACACATTATATATATATATATATATATATATATATATATATATATATATATATATATATATATACATACACACACACACAGACACACATATATATATATATATATATATATATATATATATATATATTTATTATACACACACACACACACACACACACATATTTATATACAAACAAATAGTAATTGGCTGAGAAGTTACTACATCAATTAATCACTACATCTCTTAAAAAAAACACCGTTCAAGTAAAGCACAATGTGGTATTACAATATACTATGTTTTTAACAAATAGTACATGAAACAAGAAAATTATACTAAATGGGATATTGCCAAAAGGAAATTGTTAGAAACATGAAACAAGAAAATTATACTTAATGGGATATTGCCAAAAGGAAATTGTTAGAAATATTAAATGTCATGCCATAAAAATATTAAACATGAATTTCATTAATAATTCATTTTTTTTTTTAGTTCTGATGAAGTCATTACAGATGAAAGCGCTTAACTATTTCAAATTTTGACCGTGTGCGTTTTAAATTAAGTGGAGTTTTTTTCCCCCCAAGGGCCATTGGGTGTATTTTACTTGGATACAGCAATCTCTATTAAACTAGGTCAGCAAGCATCTCTAAATTCTTGAACATGGTCTACAGAAGATGACTTTCAGGATTAACATTACTGCTGGCTGATTGACTCTACTTACAAGAAAGTCATCTATGCAGTAATGGTACAGCAAAATATTGTAAAATGTAATTTCTTGTGAAAGTTACAGTACGACATTTTAACATTCATGCACAATGCCGTTACACAAATTCAAAAAGATGTCCCCAGTGTCCAAATTAAAAGAGATTTGTTTTATCCTTGTTATTCCAATCCTAAGGAATCACTACACATTTGTTTAGGATTGGGATAGCCAGAATAAAACGAATCTTTTGTACTTTGGACACGGGGACATTTGTTTTTCTAAATCATCCAACAGCATTGTGCATGAACGTCAAAAAGCAGTACTGCGACTTCCATAAGATTTATTTTACTTTCCAGTTTCTTCCCACAGCCATACTTTCAAAATTAAACTTTGGCACTAAGTGGGCATGATTATATTTCATATTTGCCATACAGATGTCACAATAAAAGAGGGGGTTACTAGTCTGCATATCAGTGTGCCTTCATCTGAACACATTGCCTAATTCCGGAGGCTGATATTATTGACAGGCTCACTCACCTAAATATTAAACTTCCTACATTTGATGGAAAGCCAACTGGCTCCTTGATACAATGATGGTTGGTAATGGCTATGCCACTCAAATGTCACTAGTGGTACTCAGAGCTTGGTCCTCAGCCCATTCTTCTGACATTAACTTCCAATGTGAAGGTGAAGATGCAGGCATTTTTATTTTACCAAAAAAGATGGAACAACTGCTTCTTTTTTAAAAAAGGGAAAGGATTCAGCTGGGATATACAATCTAAACTACCCAGATAAAATAAGGCCTATTAGCTGCTAACAAAATAGAAATCAAAATCTAAAACTGTAATTTAAAATACTGAAAATCGTAAAGGCAATAAAAGAACTAGGAGGGGGATCCTTAAGTAAATGGAAGGTGCCAATTACAAGGAAATAAATTAATTTTCTGGGAACAATGCATGCAGAATAATGTTCAGGAGAAGGAATGAGACAAAGTAAGGCAGGAATTGAGTAATTTATGTAATATTGGAATGGATGACGTTGGTGATCAAGAAGAGGAGGAGTGTGAGGGCAGTACCAAGGATCAAGTGGTGGAAATTGATAAAGGGTAATTGTGAGGTGGAGTTCAGGGATGAGTTAAGGCAGGCACTGGGTGGCAGTGAAGAGTTACCAAACAGCTGGGTAACTACAGCAGAGCTAGTAAGGGATACGGCTAGAAAAGGTGTTTGGTATCACATCTGGACAGAGGAAGGACAAGGGGACATGGTGGTGGAATGAGGAAGTACAGGAGAGTATACAGAGAAAGAGCTTGTCAAAGAAGAAGTGGGATTGTCAGAGAGTTGAAGAAAGTAGACAGGAGTATAAGGAGATGAGGTGCATGGCAAAGAGAGTGGCGAAGGCTAAGGATAAGGCATATGAAGAGTTGTATGAAAGGTTGGACACTAAGGAGGGAGAAAAGGACCTGTACCGATTGGCTAGACAGAGGGATCACGCTAGGAAAGATGTGCAGCAGGTAAAGGTGATAAAGGATAATGAGGGAAACATACTCACAAGCGAGGAGAGTGTGTTGAGCAGATGGAAAGAGTACTTTGAGGGGTTGATGAATGAAGAGAATGAGAGGGAGAGAAGGTTGGATGATGTGGGGATAGTGAATCATGAAGTACAATGGATTAGCAAGGACGAAGTAAGGATAGCTATGAAGAGAATGAAAAGTGGAAAGGCTGTTGGCCCAGATGACATACCTGTGGAAGCATGGAGGTGTTTAGGTGAAATGGCAGTGGAGTTTTTAACCGGATTGTTTAATGAAATCTTGGAAAGTGAGAGGATGCCTGAGGAAGGGAGAAAGTGTTTTGGTACCGATTTTTAAGAATAAGGGTGATGTGCAGAGCTGTAGTAACTACATAGGAATAAAACTGATCAGTCACAGCATGAAGTTATGGGAAAGAGTAGTGGAAGCAAGGTTAAGAAGGGAGGTGATGATTAGTGATCAGCAGTATGGTTTCATGCCAGGAAAGAGCACTACAGATACAATCTTTGCACTGAGAGTGTTGATGGAGAAGTACAGAGAACGTTGGAAGGAGTCGCATTGTGTTTTTGTAGACTTGGAGAAAGCATATGACAGTGTGCCTAGAGATGAGTTGTGGTATTGTATGAGGAAGTCAGGAGTGTCAGAAAAATATGCAAGAGTGGTACAGGATATGTACGAGGTTAGTGTGACAGCGGTGAGGTCTGCGGTGGGAGTGACGGATGCGTTTAAGGTGGAGGTGGGGCTACATCAAGAATCAGCTCTGAGCCCTTTCTTATTTGCAATGGTGATGGACAGGTTGACAGACTAGATCAGATAGGAGTCCCCATGGACTATGATGTTTGCAGATGACATTGTGATCTGTAGTGAAATTAGGGAACAGGTGGAGGAGACCCTGGAGAGATGGAGATATGCTCTAGAGAGAAGAGGTATGAAGGTCAGCAGGGCTAAGACAGAATGTGTGTGTGTGAATGAGAGGGAGGATAGAGGAATGGTGAGGATGCAAGGAGTAGAGGTGGCAAAGGTGGAGTAGTTTAAATACTTAGGGTCAATAGTTCAGAGTAACGGTGAGTGTGGAAGAGAAGTGGTGAAGAAGAGAGTACAGGCAGGATGGAGTGGGTGGAGAAGAGTGTCAGGAGTGATTTGTGACAGACGTGTACCTGTAACAGTGAAAGGGAAGGTCTACAAGAGGGTAGTGAGACCAGCTATGTTATATGGGTTGGAGACAGTGGCATTGACAAAAAGGCAGGAGTTTGAGCTGGATGTGGCAAAATTAAAGATGTTAAGATTTGCACTGGGTGTGATGAGGGTGGACAGGATTAGGAATAAGTATATTAGAGGGTCAGCCCAGGTTGGAAGGTTTGGAGACAAAGCCAGAGAGGCAAGATTACGTTGGTTTGGACATGTGCTGAGGAGGGATGCTGAGTATATTGGGAAAAAGATGCTAAGGATGAAGCTGCCAGGTAACAGGAAAAGAGGAAGGCCTAAGATAAGGTTTATGGATGTGGTGAGAGAGGAGATGCAGGTGGTTGGTGAGACAGAGCAAGATGCAGAGGACAGGAAGAAATAGAAACAGGTGATCTGCTGTGGTGACTCCTAACGGGAACAGCCGAAAGAGGAGGATGATGATGATGTAATATTGGAATGAATGCGTTAAGAAAACTTGTGTACAACACATGAAAATAAATGTTACTATGGTTTATTACTCCTGTGTATCCATACCAGTGTTTAAAATTTAAGATGTGTCAAATATAAAGCAGTGCTCAAATACATGACAAAAAATATGCAAAGTGTAATTGTAAAGTTAGCATCTACGTTCTAATGCAAAAACATAACTTTTTAGGTATAATGCAAGTATACGATAAAGTCTTATTGTCGTTTAATTTCTCTATACATACAAAAACTGACGTCGAAAAATGAATAACGTGATTAACAAAAGTTGTTAGAAACAACATAAAGTCTTTCAGAACTATAAAAAAACATTTGACAGCAAAGATGCACAATGTAACAGAATGGCTTACCCAGCTTTAACCCTTGTACTGCTATTAACATCAACAAACTTCAAACTCTGCTTAACAGCATTGATAGAAACATTACTGTGTTTAAATAAAAAGCTACACACAACTTGATAAATGTAGAGTACTACTCACAGTTTAGGGATACTTACAAGAACTACAAAATACCATGTGGACTGAAGGATGTGTACGTGAGAAAAACACTATGTACCCCAACAGCTTTAAAGGAATGTACTTAAATCAATTCTTTAGTATTTTACATTATTAAAACATATTCCTAGTGTGCACTTCTCTAGCATTAGCAGTTTAGCTGCTTAATAAACCCATCTTCAGTTAAAAGTTAACTATTTACTCTCTCTTCTATTAAGTGCTTAAGGCACTTGTATACCTCCCAATCTGCAAGTTCTCATGCATCGCTGGCAAAATGTTATTTTAATCCAGGTATTTAAAAATCCTGCTGTATAGAAATCTTTAAAAAGGCAAGTTATCTAAAGATTTCAAGAAAATCTGATCAAGTTTACTTTTTTTTATCAAATAGTGTTTGTTCTGCCTATATGTTAAAGGACTGCTACAGTCAATTATATGAGTCCTCAACTTGGACTTTGCACAATATATTACTTGGAAAGGTACTCAACTTTAGTAACTAAAGTTTGAAGATTTCTCTCAGAGAAAAAGTCTAGAAGGAAATTACAGCAACTGTGGTTACAACTAAATATTATGGACATGCAATTAAAGAGCTCATATCTTGCTTATACAGCTGTCAAGAATTTCAACCTATTTTTCAGAGTTACTAGACCTTCTGTACACAAAAATAAAAAAAAAACATGTAATCGCTGTATGTATAAATAAAATTGCTGCCACTCCATAAAATTTCAGAAATGTCAAGTTACACTTAAAAAATGTTGCAATTATGACTAGTTGCAGGGCAGTAGGATACTTAGTAGAGTCTGAAAGCTGATGGAAAGTAGGTAGGAAAAAAGTATTTTCTATGAAGGAAAAAAGTTGCGCTGTCTTGGTATCGTCTCTGGAATGTCAAAGATACAGGGGTTTGAAAGGCTGGAGTGAGGATGTAGTTAAACAAGGACGCATCATACAAACATTCCCGTTTCTTTTTACCCACTTCTCTACTTCCATTTAAACCTTCCAGCACCATTCCCGGCTACCTTTCTCTCTCCCATACTTCTTTGTACTGTACTTGTTCATAGCCACAGCTCTCCCTAACAGTACCCATCACTTCTACATTTTATCTTCTACTTTTCCCAAATAAACCCTCATTAAAATTTCCTGTTTTAACTATATCTTCATACTCTCCCCATCTATTCCTTAAATGGAAGAGAACATAAAAGGAAAACCCAACTCTCCTCCTTTGTAGAAAATACATCTTCACTACCTAGCCTCTACCAGCTTTTAAAACTCCACCACCACTAAACATCTTACTGCCCTGGAACTTCTGGTTTCCTACTTCCCACTACCTAAATACCAATCTCTTTTCATAATCGTGCTACTCCTCAGCTTATCCTCCATTCTCCTCCTCCTACTGGGACATATGTCACCCTATCATGACTCTATACTAGCTCTCTGAACAGCTCTCCCATCTCAGTTCCTACCGTCTATTCATATTTCCTCCCTACACATCACACCAAACCTACTTGATAATGCTCCTCACCTTTACTCCAGATATACAGATTAATTTTGTTTTGGTTTGAGATGAAATGGTTAAAGTAGAAAAATTCTCTCAAAACACAACATCAATAATTCCCAGTATACTAATATCCTAAGAGAAGGGATTCACCCAAATCCTGGCCCTACCTATCACAACAAACATCAAGACAACTGTCTTCCACACAACAATAATCCCACAACGGTCAATCCCAGTAATCTAACTTTTGCTATCATAAATGTTAGAAGCATAAGAAAAACTACTTAACTACAATGCCTGGAATATCCAACATAAGCCTGATATTCTCACTGTAACTGAAACTCTGCTTAAATCCATCTTAAAACAACTCCAAAGTTACACCTCCTGGCTACATCATCCATAATGACCATATAATAAGAGAGAAAAGGTGGTGGTATTGCTTTAATTCCCAAAGGCTACCCCATTTCCCTTTACAACAAACTAATACCAAAATTCAGAGCTTGTTTTTACTTTCCTGAAATAAACAATTACTGGAAGATGTCATAAATATCTAAAATGTAGAACAACTCCCCTACATCTAACACAAAATTATTTAGTTTTGCACAACTATTTAATAGCCTCACACATTACAACTAGACATCAAACGCCTTATTAGATTTGTAACACAAACTGAATAAAAAAAAGGTCTGGCCCAACTGCTTGCCATTAGAAGTCACTTGCTCCTAGGTAAAACTAGCAAAGTTGTGCACAGTGTATTTTAGTGTTGTCAATACATTCAAAGCTATACTATACATGCTGTAAACTTTGTAACCTGATAAAACCTCTCACAAATGTTCCAATATATTCACTCAAAGTGCAATAAAAAAAACTAACATTCTGCTGTTATATTTTCTCTCAACTATCCTTTATAAACACACACCCTGTAACTTGCCACCGTCACTTCTCCAATGATAAAGGCTTAAACTAGTCGACAAGATTTCAAGCATTCTAGTACTTTTCCAAACCAAAATGTTTGAACGAAAAAAAAAAAAAACCAAAAGTGATGAATCTGAGTTTCTGGATGCTACTCAGTTTGACTAAGGCAGTATATTGCTATACAATAGCATTTTATGGCAAATAAAATTAAACAGTAATCTTTCAAGACAATTGATTTTTCTGTACCTGGAAATGTGCATTGGACGTACTCAACCTGTTAGTGCAACAAGCAATCCAAAACGTAAAGATTATTGCTCCTCAAAGAATTATGGTAAAGGATAATACAGTGACAACAACTCACGGTTGCAGCAATTTAACACTGTGTAAATGTATGCGTTTCTGAACAGGTAGACATCTGTATTCCATGGTAAATAAGGAACAAATAGAGGAAATTTAGGAGTTCATTATGAAACACAGTCTGACAAATAAGGACACGAGTTCTACACAAAACAAGGCACCCAACCTAACTCAAAATAAACACAGACACTTTTCTACGGGGAAAGTGCAAGTCACACGTGCAGGGGTCATTCTGATTTGTTTATAAATCGACAATCAATGTATGCATATCACTTGCAAATAGAATCCGGCAATTTCGCATGTCAGACAGTCACACCCACTTCTGTGTAGTCCCACAGGTGACGTACAAGGATTCAATAATACCAAAAATACAAACACCTACTCTCAAAACAAGTGAATCGCATCACTCAAACAGTTCGATGCACTTCATCACAACCATCTTTTTAAAAATACTCCACTACTACTACCACCACTACAAGAAAAACTCTGAACAATGCACAGCAGTAAAATAGAACTGTGAAAACTACAGTTTCAATGCACTGCTAAAAGAAGGCTGAAGATGTACGAATAAAGTTTTAGTTTACATGCAAATTTGTTAGGCTCACAATAAGACCCATTTAAAGACACAAATTATGACTGGCATACGAAACAGATATTACACACACAGCCAATATATTCTGGCACTCCAAAGTTAATGAATTCTACAAACTTCCACAAATGTTGCTAATGTATCACCCCACGTTCCACAAGAACCATGAAATAAAGTATTAAGAAAATCAGGCTGCAAAGCACAACAGACATATCATAAGGAACAATAAACGTGGATAAACACTTACACTCCCAGGTTAATACGAGTATGCTGCGACTTATGGGCGGCAGCTGCGGCGGCTAGCGCATCAAATTTCATTCCACAAAGATACATCCACAAGTGATCCTTCTCCCAAGAAGGAACGGAGAAACTCATACTGACAAAATCAAAAATCCCGGGGCTGTTAAAAAACAAAACAAATTGTAGTTAACTAGTTATAATACTTAAATAGTACAGTTCAACTCCATTAAAAGAATCCTTAAGTGCATGTTTAGCTGTTCCATCATAACAAATAATGAAATACAACCGCCAAATTGACTTAATTTTACAATGGACCAATACACGAAACGAGTGTATCACGTGACAAGTAGTGCAAGTTGACTACGCGCGAACTAGCTGCGCTAAATGAATGCGACGGGGTGCTATTTTTTTTTTTTTTTTTTTTGTAAAATGCTGAATGTAACAGGCTAGTGTCGGTATTATGGGAGTATATTTTACTGTACAGATTATTGTGAAAAAGTCTGGATCGTGCAGCTTGATTCATTATGCGACAATCCAGATAATTCTGCATATCTACAAAGCGTGGATCCCGTTGTCATGTTTGTAAGAAGTTGGCTCTCCTCTTTTTAAAGAGTATCGCGGAAAACACGTGCATTAAGTATTTTGCCTGAATGTCAGCGTCAGTCTGTCAAGTGGTATGCAGCAATTACGCTACTAGGTTATATTTCAAGGCTAAGCATGCAGCTCATTGTACGTTCCATAGTCTGTCAGAATGCGCCTGATTGTTTGGGCAGGCATGTAACCACAAGAGCCAAAAATTCAGAAAGTACTACACACGATTTTATATTAGCGTAAAACTTTTGAATTGAAGGTAGTAATAATCATTGCTATATTTAGAGAGAAAGTCTAATCAAACTGTTCAATATTGGAAACTTAATAATTATTCATATGTTTTTCTTATATTTCTAATGTCTTATATGGAAGCATTCTTCTAAATATTGTATATTGTTTGGTGCGATTGTTACAGTGTTAGTAGTTTGTATTTTATAATTTTGTATGAAAAGTATATAACAATAAAGATTTATTATGGGAAAAAAAAGAAAGTACTACACACAAAGCTCTCGATAATTTTTATGTAACTTTTAGGGATGAGAGGGTGGCCTAATGGTTAACGTGTTTGCCTTACAAACACAAGGTGAAGGGTTTGAGTCTCACAAGGGATAATTGGTTAGGCTTAAAATGGCTTGCAAGGGCAGTTAGCTTAGTATGAACAAATATCTTGTACCACTCCTACACACACCATATACACGCACTTAGCTAACCAAAGCGTTTAAAACAATGGCCAGTGTAGTCCTACCATAATCCCATTCTTATCCCTACTATCTTGCATCATACTTTAAACTTAAGACTCCCTTTCTAAATATGTGTTCATACAATAAGTCATTTAGTATATTTAATACAGATGTCAAACCAAAAATAAATTTCTGCTTAGCTAGTTCCGAAAATAAGTTCTCACTCCAGTCTTGCTCTTCTAGAATTCTTTATCCTGCCTGTTATCACTCAACCTTGGCTGAGGGGTGTATTTATTTTACATAACTTAAGACACAATAATCTTTTGTGCCTTTTTTATGAAAACTACGTAATTATTACTTGGATAAAAATAAAGAGGGCACGGATATACCAAAAAAGTGTTTTAATCACACAGGCATTAAACAGTAAGGGATAGCCGTGATACGTTGAGAACGTTGACTTTTTGCTTTTGTTAATTATTACTTAGGACATTTAGGGTGTCAGTATTAGGACTCACCTAAGTTAGGCCTCCTCTCCCACAAATGGTGTGATCACAGAAGTTTATATTGGTTAAGGATGTGCCCCCCAACACCCAGGGCAGATTTGAAAAGATTCTCTGAGAAACAGGGGAGTCACTTGAAAAGGAGTTATGCTTATTTGCTAAAAGTAACCAACCTAAGAGTTTATTATCATAATAGCCGTTCATGTAGGGCAGAGTGACCAGACTTAATTTCTACACAAGCAAATACTGTTGAATTCCATGGACCCCTAGAAATATACCTGGTTTCAAGCAGAAACAAAACAAATGAATCTAGTAGCTACAGTCAAAGCATCACTCTCTCTTTGTAAATACAGGACCTGGGAAAGACCCCAAAAGATTATTTGATCTGTAAGTTATGTAAGTATGCACCTCTCAGTTAAAGGTGGAAAGATATTAGGTAGACTAAGAAACTCCAGAACAGCAAGCATGGAGAGTCAGACTATTTATTTTCAAAACTGGCTAAGGTTAAGACTTTATTTTTTGTTTGATATTTGTATTAAAAACATAAAACAGCTAGTCCCAAACAACAAAAGAAAGTGCAGTTACTATTTCTCTTCACTTGTAAAGCCCTGTAGCAAGGTAAAAACATTAACTACTGTTTTACCTGAACTTGCTCTGTGTGGAGTGGGATCATCTGTAGTGGCTTTTTTGGGATAGCCGTGATACGTTGAGAACGGTGACTTTTTGCTTTTGTTAATTATTACTTAGGACATTTAGGGTGTCAGTATTAGGACTCACCTAAGTTAGGCCTCCTCTCCCACAAATGGTGTGATCGCAGAAGTTTATATTGGTTAAGGATGTGCCCTCCAACACCCAGGGCAGATTTGAAAAGATTCTCTGAGAAACAGGGAGTCACTTGAAAAGGAGTTATGCTTATTTGCTAAAAGTGACCAACCTAAGAGTTTATTATCATAATAGCCATTCATGTAGGGCAGAGTGACCAGACTTAATAATTTCTACACAAGCAAATGCTGTTGAATTCCATGGACCCCTAGAAATATACCTGGTTTCAAGCAGAAACAAAACAAATGAATCTAGTAGCTAAAGTCAAAGCATCACTCTCTCTTTGTAAATACAGGACCTGGGAAAGACCCCAAAAGATTATTTGATCTGTAAGTTATGTAAGTATACACCTCTCAGTTAAAGGTGGAAAGATGTTAGGCAGAATAAGAAACTCCCGAACAGCAAGCATGGAGAGTCAGACTATTTATTTTCAAAACTGGCTAAGGTTAAGACTTTATTTTTTGTTTGATATTTGTATTAAAAACATAAAACAGCTAGTCCCAAACAACAAAAGAAAGTGCAGTTACTATTTCTCTTCACTTGTAAAGCCCTGTATCAAGGTAAAAACATTAACTACTGTTTTACCTGAACTTGCTCTGTGTGGAGTGGGATTAACCTCGCTCTGCACCCCACCCGCCCCCACTAGTCCTAAATTTATACTTATCTAACCACACCCCTCCATTATCTCTAGCCACACAAAACACTCAGCCCACCCCCTCATTCGACGCCCCTCCTATATCACCAGGTCCACAATTCACACTGCCTCTCTCCCCATCCCCCCTCTCCCTCAACCGATACCAAACCACTCACACTAGCTTATCTTACAGCCAATCACTCTACATTATGAAGCCCTTAACACCCCGGATCACAATACCAGCCCTAAAAACTGTAACTCTCACCCTACCATTGTTTATCACGTTATACCTGCTAACTATATATGAGAACCAGACATACTCAGGTTTTCATTATCCAAAGTACCAAACTAGTACTCCCACAATTCTGATCAATACTAATCACCCTACTCAATACCTAATCAACAAAACACCATTTACTAATTACCACCAATCCTATAGACCAAACATAATCTACCCCAAATCCAAAAACATAGAAAAATTATTACACAAACGTATGAAACTAATAGAGTATCTTAGAAAAAATATTAACATAGATGGAGACATACACCCAAATCCAGGCCCTCCATTAAATGACAATTCAAATAACACATCCTTGTTTCCGAGACCTCCTGACTCCCTTCTTATATACCACCTAAATATTAGAAGCCTAAACAATAAAATTCATAACCTACATGCTTTTTTAGCAACCTACCTCCCTGACATTATGTGCCTCACAGAAACCTGGCTCAAACCAGAGACCAAAGATAATGAAATCCTGCCACCTGGCTATAATATACTTAGGACTGACCGCCTCAAAAAAAGAGGTGGTGGTACTGCTGTGCTCTTTAAAAGCACACTCAATGTTACTTTACACCCCACTCAACCACCCCAAATACCCAATGTAGAGTTAACAGCCCTAAAACTACAACTAAACAAAGAAAAAAGTATTAACCTAATTGTGATCTACATCCCCCCTGGGAAAAACTCTGACACTCTTGATAACACTCTAAGTTGGCTGACTAACAACTTCCCACAAGAAACCATAATCCTGGGAGATGTCAACATTGACTGGAATCTATGTGTGTCAGAGTCAGACCCAACCAATATTAATCTCCATGGTTTTTCACAAATTATAACCACCTCCACCAGAATTGGCAGCAACAAACAAAAAGAAAGTATCCTAGACTGGATACTCACTAACCATAAACCCGAAATGTACAAATCTGGGACCATTACAAATGAGCTCAGTGATCACCTCATTACTTACATGGTAAAAAGCAAAATAGGTAGCTGCAAACTCCCTGTGCTCAGGACTGTTAGAAGCACTAAACATTTTGACCTCACTAGATTCCGAAATGAGCTGCAGTCCTGTAACTGGTCAATCCTTAAACACCTCCCTCTAGAAGAGGCAGTAACATATTTTAACTCCACATTTCTAAACATACTTGACTCACATGCCCCCAAACACTCAATCAAAACAAAAGCCCTAATAGCACTATGGCTATCAAAAGACTCCACATCCAAAATTAAATCCAGAAATAAAGCATGGAATAAATGGCGTGCTACCAAGTCACCCCTAGACCATATCAACTTCCAACAACTAAGAAATGAAACAAAAAAATCTATCTCAATTGACAAAAAGAACTATTATCTCCAACTACAACATAAACACCAAAACAACCCCCAAAAGTTTTGGGCAGGTATAAATAAACTTCTCCATCCAGGTAAGTCCTCCACTCCTACACCAGCAGACCTAACCATGAAAAACCCAGATGAAGTGGCCACATCCTTTAACACCTTCTTCATCGATGTTATCAAATCCTTAGCCAACCAACAATCAGCCCCCTGCTCCCCAACCACAGGTCCCATCCTGAAGACCACGCCGTTATTCAACCTACAACCTGTCCCTACTGTATACATTCGATCCTTACTAAAAAAATTAAAGCCAGCCACCCTCGCCGCAGACCTACTTCCAGCTGACTTTCTACAAAAAGCTGCAGATATCATAGCCTATCCCACCTCAATCTTAATTAATCGCACCATAACCGAATCCACAATCCCCTCCATATGGAAAATCTCCCATGTCATCCCTCTCCATAAAGGTGGCCCAGCCACTGACCTTTCAAATTACAGGCCAATAGCCATTTTGTCACCACTGGCAAAAATCATGGAAAAATGTATTCACAAACAACTCATCCATTACCTAACTCAGAACAATCTGCTAACCAACTCACAACCCGGCTTCAGGCCCAAACATAGTACTACTACTGCTCTCCTCTCATTCACAAACACTATCAATCTTAACCAGAATGACAAAAAAATATCTTCAGCTCTCTTCTTGGACCTATCAAAAGCTTTTGACATGGTCAACCACAAACTCCTGCATGAAACCCTTAAAACTCTCTACCTAGATAACAAAACCCTAAACTGGTTTCATGCCTATCTTTCTGATAGGCAACAAGCTGTACTCTGGCATAATAAGCTCTCCAACCTCCTACCCAACACAATAGGGGTCCCCCAAGGTTCCATACTTGGCCCTCTTCTATTATCCATCTTTATTAATGATCTTAACAAAGTCATTCCAGAGTCCACGTGTATTCAATACGCTGATGACTCGACATTAATTAGCTCAGATAAATCACCAATTATTCTACTATCCAAAACTCAAGACTGTTTCACTGCAGTTGAGAAATGGTTATTGGAACGCCAACTGATCCTTAACCCAAAAAAAAACTAAAATGCTCCTCTTCCGTCCTACCCATAAAGCACCAACCTTTCCCTTTAGTGTACAATCCAACAATGGAACCATCATCTCCCCCGACCCCCACACCAAGCTACTAGGAGTTACCATCGACAACAAACTCAGATTTGATGTACACATCAACCAAACTATCAAAACTGTTAATAAGAAACTGGGGTCCCTCTATAGAATAAAATCCTTTCTGACTCCCATGGCAAAAGTGGCTATTGCTCGCACCCACCTCCTATCCACCCTCTTGTATGCCTCCCCCATACTTACAAACCCCAACAAATCGGATCTATCTAAACTCTCTTGCTGTTATAATCATATTGCTAGATTTGCTACGGGCTTGCCCTACAAAACCCATCACTGTACTAATCTTCAGAACCTAGGTTGGATAGAACTACCAAACCTACTCCTACAGAAGCAACTTATAGTTGCTTACAAAATACTCTCTCAACCTGACAACATTCGTGGTCTGAGTGGATTAATTACCCCTTACACAAATCTAAATAGACTAAGATCATCACACCGGTTACTTGCACAGACGCTTAAATCCTGTAACTCAGGAGGTGACTCTGTTTTCCAACACAGTGGGTAAAATATGGAATTCTCTTCCACCTAGTCTCACCAATTCCACCTCCCTAAATACATTCAAGAAAGGCCTCTCCCACCACTTCAAATCCCACTGGCTTTGCCAATGATCTAATCCAGACTAATCCATATTTCCCCCTCCATTTCCTCAATAATTTTACTATCCACCTAGGCATTAAGCTGCCTACTCTCTACCTGAAACTAGCTATATGAATGTTTTGTTTCTTTTTTACAATTGTTATTGTACATACTAGTGTAATTTTTTTTTTCTCATCTGTGTCTTAAATGTATAACTACAATTGTATGTTATCTGTCAAATATTGTTGTAACCTACTTTATCCTATTGGAGCTTTTCTCCCCGGGCCTCCGCTGAAAATGGACATGTGTCCAGTCGGACTATCTCGGTCAATAAATGTAAAATAAATAAATAAAATAAAAATAAATAAAACATCGAGCCCAGGATTCAATAACCTCTGTGTAAGCTTCACACAGAGCCTACACAGAGTATACCTGCTATTATGACAGTGCTCATCATGCTGCACTGCGCAATGTGCGTGTAAACAAGGTTTCTTGGCTTGCATTAGTGTTCCTGACCATGAAACCTTGCAAGAGGATGGGGATAGCAAGTCCATGTAAGTCAAAGTACCAACTGTCCACGGATTTGCTTTAAGTGTCGCAGTGGCTACCAGGGTTACACATACAGCACTGATTCTGCACAACATTTCTCCTCAAAGGCCAACACAATGCAAGAATATGTACGTAAACAGAAATAGGGATATAAAATGTCACTCAGACATATGTTACAATGAATCACAAACACACCTGCTATTTCCTTTGAGCAAAACCAAAGGCATACATAATGGGGGGACAACGGCTCATAAAATATGTACATATATGTAATATTGAACTTCCACACCTAGTAAGTTGATAGAATAAATAGGGTATACATTAGCATGAATTGTCTGAATAGCATATACATACACCTGGATTCAAACCCAGCACCATCTGACCCCAAAAAGGAATGAATCAAAACATTAATAGATCGTGCTACAGAGTCAGTTAAGTAGCACATGTATTTTATACAGTCAATAGTAACTGTCACAGTTTAGCAAGGATTATCCTTTGTACTCCCCTGTGCTTGCTCCCCATATCACCACTGTCCTATCTTCCCCATTTCTTTTTTATAAAGCATTATTGAGTGATGTTCCACTTAGTGTACCATCCCTAAGCAAAGGTGAATGACACCTGTATATAAATGTGTGTCAACGTATCATTGATAGACACCTGTAAAAGTACTACATACACCTGTATTAGAACCCAGTACCATGTGGCTCAAACAAGGAATATACCGGGTGTTAACATATACTGCCACAGAGTCAGTTTTCCAGTACACATATTTCACACAATCAATACTGTCACAGTTTAGCAGGGAATTCTTATTGTTCTTCTCCCTGTTTGCTCCCCATGTCACCACTGTTCTATATTCCCATTTATATCCTGTAAAGCATTATTACATGATGGTGCACCTCACGCACCAATGCACAAGAAAGCTGATACAAAAGAAGTTAAATATAATTGATACAGCTGTATTCAGACCTAGTACCATCTGGCCCCAAAAAGGAACGTATCACTGCATTAAGTGCATTAATACCTGCTGCCCAGAGTCAGTTAACAGCAGGTGTAATGTCTATGTATAACAGACCAAAGGAACAAAAATGTATCAATAAAAAACTTTAATAGTAAATAAAAAAGGTGAGCGCTTTCGCAGTCCAAAGATTGCTTCTTCAGACCATACATTTCAAAAAACATTTAGCAGATATATATGTAGTACATCAGTTAGTGCATCAATTGACGTCAATAGTATTCAACCAATCAGCAAACTCCCTTAATTAAAACAAAATCTACCCTACATATGAACAAAACAAAGATATATATATATATATATATATATATATATATACATATATATATATATATATATATATATATATATATATATATATAAAAAATATCATATCAATATAACCTAATTTTACTAAAAAGAAAATACAATAACATATGCATCACAAAACATTACCTATTCAGCTTTCTAGCTTTAAGGGCTGGTTTCAAGGAAACATATTCATTTAACCACAGCCCTCTATGTGATGCTAAAGAAAAGACCACTTTAGCTGTCTACATTCTATCTCATTAATCAGATCACCCTCCCCCTGTATACATTTTTCAACCTCCTCTATCACTATAAATTTGAACCAATGACTGCCTACTTCTATGGTAATATGTCTCCCAATGGCACTATATTGGAGTCCTTTTCAAATACAATAATAGTGGTCCCTAATACGTACTCTCAAGCGCCTATTGGTTTTACCCACATAAAACGCATAACAGGTTTCACAATATGCTAAATATATCAAGCTTTTTGTGTTGCAGTCAGCATAGATTTTAAAACTGAAAACTTTGCCACTTTCTGGATGAACAAACTTATTGGATTAGTCAATAAACTTACAAAAAGCACATCCATTACATTTATAAGTTCCAAATCCATGAGAGTGCATCTCATTAATAGTCCTACTGCTAAGATAGCATCATCTACGTTTCAAAGATTTTTTGTTCTTATATATAAAAGTGAGTTTAGGTCCTATCAACTCATCTATCTCCCAATCCATTGCTAAATTGTGCCAATTATTGCTGATAATGTTCTTGAGTGCTTTACTATCGGTAATGTAAGTCATACAGTAGGAAATCTTATTATTAAAACATGTTGTTCTATCTAAACTTGGGGTGGAAAATGAAAAATATGGTTTGCCATGCCCCTTTCTAAAACTTCTGGCTGAACAACAGGCCAACTCCACCCCTTTCTCTATATACCCTCTCTCTAGAAAGTCCGACCTTACCAGATTCAAACCCGTTTCAAAATCCTCTTTTCTGTCATAAAGTCTAGAGATCCTTAGTGCTTGCCCATTAACAATATTGTGAAAAATATGCTGAGGGTGCATGCTAGTATGATGCAAATATGAATTACGATAGCACTCCTTCCTATACATATTAGTATGAATCATCCCATTTTCATCTCTGTTTAGAAGCACATCCAAATACTCTAGACTCTTAAGGGAACATTTCATAGTATATTTTAAGAAACTACTACTGCTATTTTAAAAATTCACAAATTGATGTTGTATACAGTCCCCTCTCCAAAGAACAAACAAATCGTCCACAAAATGATGATAAAAACTTGTATATTTATTATAACTGGATGCTCCTAAAATATACTGACTTTTCCATTCTGCTATAACTAAATTGATGTAGCTACTTGCACACAATGTGCTCATAGTTACGCCAGAAGTCTGCAGATAGTAAGTCCCATAGAATACAAAATCATTAAACTCTAAAATTATTTCTAATAAATAGCATATAAATTCACTGTTCCTACTAATGTAATTACGTACATACTCTATTCCTTCTGAATTCGGGATAACAGTAAATAGAGATGTTACATCTAATGTAACCAGATATTCAGATCTTTAAGCCTTTGTTCTGTTTGACGATTATACAGATCATTAAGAAATTTACAGTCAAGTAATACTGACCTATAATTATCTAGAACAAGTCTTAACAACATATATATATATATATATATATATATATATATATATATATATATATATATTGGTTCTGTGAGCCAGTCCCCTCCTGCTACAACAGGTCTGAACAGAGGCTGCTTAGGATTTTTATGTATCTTGGACTTACTATGTAAATTAGGTACAAGAGGATACTCAACAACGAAAAACTGAAACAATTCTTTGGTAATAACATTTTCCAGTAAGCTTTCAATTAAATACCTTTGATAGCTCTCCTTTATTTTTTCTATATCATGTAAGCTAATAATTCTGTAGGTGGTTGTATCTTTCAGCATATCAGTAATAGAATCAAAATAAAAAGCACTATCCATAACCACCACAGATCTCCCCTTGTCAGCTGGTCTATTCGCAATATCATTACAGCTCTGTAAGGACAACAATGCTTTTTTTTCATCACTACATACATTTTCAGAACTGTTTCTCTTGTTTACATTATTCATAACTTGGTATATCTGGTCTTCACATACCTTCACAAAAACTTCCAAGACTGGGGGCATCTGTGGTGTATACATACTAGGCTTCCTAAACATGCACATATCAGTCACATTATTAGTAGAACCAAATGGGTCTGCTTCACGATGTCGAAAGCCGACAATATCGAAGCTGATATTGTCGGCACCACAACATCGAAAGCGCAGAACATCGTACAAGTTAACGGAATTCTCCGTAGGGGGAGATTTCCATTTACCTCAATGTAGTGCGGTCTTGGAGTTGGAATATTTAAGTAGGGGGGTGCTTGCCCCCTGCCTACACTCGTTAGTTTTTATTTTTGTTTTTTGTTTTTTTTTTTTAAATGTACTACGAAGCATCCCCAGTGGTGCAGCGGTAGCGTTGTTGCCTCACAGCAAGAGGTTCTTCCATTCAATTCTCAGCTGGAGTGCGGGGAGTGCCTTCTGTGTGGAGTCTGCATGTCCTCCCCACGGTTGGGTGGGCTTTCGAAAGACATGCGTAAATGGGTGTGCCTTCGTTGAAGGTTGGACGTCGAGATGGCACCTCAGCATTTTTGAAAATCTACTGCCAATCATTAGCGGAGCGGAGTTCCGCTGTGGTGACTCCAAATGGGGAAAAGTGGAAGGACAAACAATTTGATGTTTTACTACATCGATCACTAGAGGTCGACCTTTAGTGATTCGATGTAGTAAGATTTCGATAACATGATATAGACTTGAACCAAACATGGCTTTTAATGCTAAATTACGGACAAACAATCTGAGTTCAAGTAAAGTGTCAGCTAAATCAGCCGGCTGAGTGGGAATAAAAGTCAAACCTTTGTTGACCAGATTCATTTCACTTTCAGTCAGTGCAAGATTAGATATATTCCATATTAGGCATCGTTGGTCAATTTCCACATCTTTTTCAGCATACACTCATTCTGTTCTTGAAACAAGTATTTCCTTTTCATTATTTTGCCACGCTTGGCTGTATTTTCCTTGGGTTCCTTTAAGTGTGTCTGGTAAGGTAAGGGAAGGATGCAAAAAAACCTGTTAATTGGTCATGGAAACCACTTTCTTATGAACCACTTGCTCAGGCTCCACTCTCCTCTAGGACAGAAGTTTTCTTATTGGATGAAGCTTCCCCTCTTGGTGTACCTTATAGCGATTGACTGCTTAGAGGAGGAGGAGGTACTACCTCTACCATTGGTTGAATATGAGGAGTTGTCATGGTAACATTAACTGATTCACTAGCTGGTGTATTATGATTAATGGAAGTCAAGTTTCTCCACTCTTCCTTCGGCCACATAAAAACATTACATTCTTTAAAATCCTTTAAATCCCTCTGAATATTTCTTCTCTTTTGCTGTATTAATCTATGTTCAAACAGGTAGACCTGACCTATCAGTTCACTTGCACTTAGGTCTACCAAATCACAGTCTGTTTCATGATAAAGCTCATTCTGTTGTTGCCGTATCTTGCTACTAACTCCTCCTCCATAGGCATGAAAAAGTCAATGAGGAGTTTCATGTATGCAAAACTAGTTTCTAAGTTTATCCGTTGGCAGCTTGCTAACAAATTAAAAATGGATATGGAGATAGCTGAGTTGATAGGACCTAAACCCTCTTTTATATATAAGAACAAAAAATCTTTGAAAAGTAGATTATGCTTTCCTAGTAGAACTATTAATGAGATGCCCTCTCATGGATTTGGAACTTATAAATGTAATGGATGTGCTTTTTGTAAGTTTATTGACGAATCCAATACGTTTGTCCATCTAGAAAGTGTCAATGTTTTCAGTTTTAAAATATATGCTGACTGTAACATGAAAAACTTGATATATTTAGCATATTGTGAACCAATAGGCGCTTAAGAGAGCGCATTAGGGACCACTATTATTGTTCTCGAAAAGGACCCCAGTATAGTGCCACTGGGAAGCATATTACTATAGAAGGAGACAGGCAATGATTCAGATTTATGGTGTTAGAGGTGGTTGAAATAAGTATATGGGAGGGTGATTTGATTAATGAGACGGAATGCAGAGAGCTAAGGTGGATTTTTTCTTCAGCATCACATAGAGGGCTGGGTTGAATGAATATGTTTGAGACCAGCCCTTAACAAGAATTTACAGTGTTTTTGTGCTAATCACCACGAAAAGCAGACACCAGCAGCTCCTATCCTTTCTCTTTGGTTACCCACTATCCTCATACTGTTTCTGTGTATATTCTCCTGTTCTGCACTTTACCCTTCTCTGAATTCATTTCTAGCCTTACTCATAATTGCCTTTCCTAGTGCACCGGCCCTATTTTACTGTCTTCAGACTCTTACATATTAATTTTTTTATGTTTTGCCCTGCTTTTAGATGCTAGTAATATTTCTCTCTCCCCCTCCAAAGCCCCTCTCTGTTGTAGCTTATTTTAACCATACAGCACTGGGTTTGCTTCAAGTAAATCTACTTGTGTAGCTTGAGGCCAGTGTCCTTTTGTAAGCTTACTTCTGCTCATAATTTATTTCTTTTTATTTTATTTCTGGTGACTATACCTTTAGAAACTTTATATCTTTGTCTCTCAAGCTAGTTTTTCACTATCTTTTTCTGATTGTTTCTATTCCTTCATCTTGACCAGGGTGCTAGCCCCACTCCGTTCACCCTCGTTACGCTCGGGCTCACTTTGCTCCCCTACCCCCATTCCCACCCACCCCATTACAATTACCTTTATACCTAACTATCCCTCCCCTTCCTGTCCCACTAGCCACTACAATTCCACTTCCTGCCTATTGCCACAACCACCTTACTAATCTGTCAATCTTGTCAACACCACTTCCTTTATACCACTGTCTCTCTACCTATTCTATCTGACCATATTTTATTCCAACATGCATTATTTCCAATATCTTCTACACTACTCCTTATTCTCTCTGCCTCCACCTCTTACCACTCCAATCTCTCTGACCCACTCCTATGTTCAGCAACTTCTCACTCATACAATATATATCCAACTACTTCATCTTTTACTATCTCCCCTAATCTCTTTACTACCTCTACCTCAAGTCTATATAAACTATTCATAATACAGGATGTTATGTGATCCTATCTCGCCTACATTCTGTACTGATGGGCTCGGAGCCGATCCTCGGCTCCGACTCGGCACTCTATGCTATAGAGCGAAGCCTCTTATTGGCTGAGCTATTCTCTATCCCAGGATGCACCACCACTACTTCCCCAGATCTTGTTTACCGCTTACAAGCTAGGACGTGGTCTCGAACTTGGCTGAGCTAAGTGCTTTTTTTCCGAAAGATTTTCTGTCAGGAAATTCCTTAATCTTTACCCAAAAGCTGTTTTAACAGCTATTGTTGTGTATAAGTGTGTTTTTGTTAAAATTTTGTGGTAATTTTGTGTGACTGAACAGGGAAAGGTTTCCGTTTAAGTTAGAGGGGCCTTCCCCTAGTTCTTTAGTGAGTCTTCTTGTATTTTGGAGGTCAAGTACCTGTTTGAGTTAGAGGGTTCTTGGCCCTCCTTTTTAGTGTATTGTAGTCGTATTTGTTATTTGTTTAACTTTCTTTGGCTTTCGCCTCTCGTAAAAAAAAAAAAAAAAAAATAGATAAGAAAAGGTTTTTTATTGTGGTGAAAATCTTTTACTGAGTGACATACATTGTGTTTTTCTCTGATAGTGAGTAGTCTACAGGCATTATGTCTAAGGAGCATAGACCCTCAGGATTTAAGAAGTGCACGAGATGCAACTATAAAATGTCCATCACCGATGATCACTCCTTGTGCGTGTACTGTTTAGGCGCCAAACACCTTCAGGAGTCTTGCAGCGTGTGTCACGCTTTTTCCTCTAGGGTCCTCCAAGAGAGGAAGAATAAATTGATCTTGAAAGGGCTTATCAAACCCTCCTTCGAGGAGGCCTTATCTTCCTCTTCCTCTCCAGCTAAGAAAAAGAAATCGTCGGCTCCGACCAGCCCGTCGGAACCGACCACTAAGAAATCTAGGCAGGCTTCTCCATCGGCTCCACGGACTTGAGCCCGAGGTGGGCGCAGTCTGCCTCGATGCCTCCAGTCTCGACTCCTCTAGTTTCGGAGCCGATAGCTGGGGCTTCGAGAGGCGGGTCACCTTCATCGGCTCCACTGATTTTGAAGCCGATGAGGGTTGCCGGCTCAGACTCTTCCCCTTCGGCGCCGAAGCCCTCCTCGGCACCGAGGGAAATTGCTATGGAATCTCCCTCGGCACCGATACTGGTCGAGTATATTCGGAGCCGGTCCCCCAGTCCTTCGGAGCCAATGGAGAAGTCGGTTCGGACCCGGTCGGTCTCCTGCCGATCTTCCAAGATGTCTGATTCGGACATCGACAGGGTGCTCCTAAGACTTTTTCAGTCTCCTGTATTCCAGAAATTAGTTTCGGCTCCAGCCCATTTGGCTTCGGAGCTGATGGCCCACCCTGTAGTTCTGGTTCCTCCTCCAACAGCCTCGGCACCGTTGGAGCCGGTGCTGGTGGAGCCGATGGAGGTTTTCGGGTCAGCTCCGACCCTTACTCCAACCCCGGCTCTCAAGTCGGAGTTCAGTACACGGACCTCCTCGGTCGGCCCTGGGGTGGATGCTTCGGGACCGATGTTTTCGGTTCCAAGCCTTCCTCTCGGTGCGTCGGCTGCGGGGGTACCGTCTACTGTTGTGGCCACGGGGGTTGGACCTTCCCAGGACTCTGGAGGTCCGGCCTTCAGGGCCATGAGGAGTGCCTTGGCCAAATCTTCTTTGGCTACCTCCACGGTCTCACCGGCACCTTCCCTACACACGGAGACTGGGTCTTTGGTAGTCCCCCTGTCGCTAGACAGCGGAGCCCCGGGGCCTGAGGTCACCCCCAGTGGGGTTCCCCCCCTCCTGGAGGTCCCTCTGAAGCTTCTTCGAGGAACCCCCAAGGAAAAGACTGTGCAAAAGGAAGCACGTCGACTCCCCCGATGAGTCTCTCACGTCGGACACCGATCTTGATGATGCGGAGGGGTCCCCTAAGTCGTCCTCAGATGATGTCTCCTTTGCAGACATCTTGGAAGCCCTCAAACAACGAGGCGGCTGGCATTCCAAACCCCCTTCCGCTGACGAGTCAGTGTTCCTCAAGGCCTTCGAGGCTCAGCCCTCCGCCTCCTGGGTGTCTCCGCCCTTCGACGAGCTCCTAGATTTGATCTGTCGAAGGGCGTGGGAGCATCCAGACTCTGTGGAACCAGTGCCTGCTCGCCCAAATAAATTCTTATCAGCACCCCCAGAGAAGGAGTTTCTGACCAAAGGTGTGGCTGTAGATGCCCTGGTGGTGGCATCTGCTACCCAACAAGATGTAGCAGAGGCTTCGACGTCCGTCCATCCTCCTAATAAGGAGTCTAGGAGCATGGACCAGTACGGGAAGCACACCCTCAGTTCAGCGGCCTTTACCTTAAGATCCCTGAACTATTTAACTCACTTCACTAGATTTCAGAGGGATCTGATCAAGGAGCTTTCAGATACCCTCTTGGGTAACCTACCTGAGCAGCTGGTCCAGACGGTTGGCTCTCAGTTGGCTACGCTGTCATCGATATCAAACTCGTCCATGAGGCTCATTTCATATGCAGCCGAGGGGGCGAGTAGAGCGGCGGGTACGGGTGTTGCTCTACGGAGGCAAGCCTGGCTCCGCCTGTGTCATTTTGCGGAAGCCTTTAAGTCTTCCTTTGCCGACGCTCCCTTTGATGGGTCCTCTTTGTTTGGACCCAAGGTAAAGGACACATTGACCCGCTGCAAGCAAGAAGGTAAGACTTTGACTGCCGTAGGGGCATGATTTTCCACTCCCTTTCGGCCTTACCCCAAGGCTAAAAGAGGAGGGAAGATGTGGTTCCGTAAATCCCAGAAGTCTTATCCCTAGCAGCAGGATGATCCCCCTTCTAGAGGCAGAGGAGGGGGAAATTTTTCTGGAAGACGTCGTCCCAGAGGCGGCAGAGGCCCTCACAACACTGGAGACCGCGAGTCCTTTTGTGGCTCTTCAGCCTTCCACAATCCCTGAAGGATTGCCCGACTGTGCAGCTCCGGAGCCAGTTGGGGGTCGTTTTTCCAGGCACCTAAAAGCCTGGGAAGGTATCACTCAGGACCGATGGGTGCTTCGAATCATCGCCGGAGGTTACGCCATCCCCTTTTCACACCCTCCACCGCCATCCAAGAAAATCCCGGACCCGCCACCCAGTCAACGGGAAATCGCAGCCTTAGAAATCTCAAAGCTGCTTCAAAAAGGAGTCATCCAACCGGTCCCCGCAGACCAGATCGGATTAGGGAATTACTCAAGATTCTTTTTGGTGCCAAAAAAGACCGGGGACTTGAGGCCCATTTTGGATCTCAGCATCCTAAATTGATCAGTCAAAAAGTCCAAGTTCCGAATGGTCACCTTACAATCCATTCTCCCACTGCTGGAGAAAGGTGTTTGGATGTGCTCCATAGATCTCAAGGACGCCTATTATCACATCCTGATAGATCAGGCATCCAGGAGACATTTGCGCTTCAGCCTGGGAGACAGTCATTTTCAGTTCTGCGCACTGCCCTTTGGTCTCACCACAGCCCCCAGGGTGTTCACCAAATGTTTGGCGGTCGTGACTGCTCACCTGAGGAGTCTAGTATTCCAGGTGTTTCCGTATCTGGACGACTGGCTCCTAACTGCCACCTCCAGGCATCTACTATTACAGAACCTACAAGCCACCATATCACTAGGCACTTCCCTTGGAATCACCTTCAATTGGCCAAAGTCTGTGTTGCTGCCATCTCAGCGCATAAGGTTCATCGGAGTAGAGATAGACTCAAACCAAATGCGGGTCTATCTTCCTACAGAAAGGATACAGACTATACAAGCTCAAGTCCGAGCCTTGCTTCTCAGATCCAAAGCTCCAGCCAGGATGGTCCTGCAGCTATTAGGCTCTATGTCGGCCACTGTTCTCCTAGTCCCCTTAGCAAGATTGCATATGAGAATTCTCCAGTGGCTCCTATCGACACAGTGGTCCTTTCAGGATCTCCCTCTCAGTCACCTCATACGGATCACGGAAACCTGCAAACGGGACCTTCGCTGGTGGCTGGTGCCCTCCAATCTGGATCAGGGACGACCCTTTGTTCCACCTGCCCCTATGGCCACATTGACGACGGACGCCTCCCAGACGGGTTGGGGGGGGCATTACCTGGGCAGGTCAGTCCAAGGCAATTGGCATTCAGATGAGAGTCTCCTTCATATCAACATTCTAGAGATGAGGGCGGTGTTTCTGTCTCTACAAGCCCTCCACGATTACCTCCCTCAGGGCGTAATTGCCATTCACTCCGACAACATGTCAGTAGTCTGGTATCTGAATAAGCAGGGAGGGACCAGATCCTACCCCCTTTGCAGAGAGGCCATGAGAGTTTGGGAATGGGCAGTGGCGACCAGACGTTTTCTGGTAGAGACTCATATCCCTGGGAAGTCCAACGTGATAGCCGACAGACTAAGCAGAACTATTCTCTCTCCTCACGAGTGGTCTCTGAACGATGCAGTGACATCTCAGATCTTCAGCAGATGGGGAACTCCTTGTTGCGACCTTTTCGCAACCCGCTGAACGCGAAGTGCAGAAAGTTCTTCTCTCTCACTCCAGCTCCGGGGGAGAGTCCTATGGACGCATTAGCCCATCCTTGGCCCACCGGCTTGCTATACGCCTTCCCTCCAGTTCCCCTCCTTCCCAGAGTGATCCAAAAGGCGTCTCACTTGGGGAGCAAGATGACTTTAGTTGCCCCTTACTGGCCTCGTCAGGTATGGTTCCCCTATCTTCGGAAATATGCACTGGACGGGCCATGGTTCCTGGATCAGATTCCAGACCTATTAATTCATCAGTCGGGACAACTCCATCAGTCCCTTCACACTTTGAAGTTAACAGCTTGGCTCCTCCTCTTCCGACTATAGTCAGGAATCATACTTTAGACCCGGAAGTCATACGTATCTTATCCTCGGCCCACAAGTCTGCCACTAAGAAATTGTATACTAGCAAATGGAAGAGATTTGCTATTTGGGCTCAACTCCGGGGTTTGGATCCCATCACTGTCCCGGTGTCAGAAGTCCTGAAATTTCTAACTTCCCTATTCAATCAAGGTTCTTCAGTCTCTACCATCAAGGTCCAATTGGCAGCTATTTCCAATTTTCATGAATCTATAAACCCACCTTTAATGAGCAACAGATTGTGTAAAACCTTCATGAAAGGTGCTGCGCTTTTACGACCTCCGATTTCTCATCCTGCTCCTCCGTGGGATCTTGATGTGGTATTACGTGCCTTAACCTCCTCCCCCTTCGAACCGGCAGCAACCTGTGATTTGAAACTTCTTTCTTGGAAAACTGCCTTTCTGGTTGTGATTACTTCTGCCAGAAGGGTTTCAGAGCTTCAAGCTCTATCTGTCAAACCACCATACCTGGTTTTTCACAAAGATAGAGTATCCCTCAGGCCTAATCCATCTTTTGTCCCTAAAGTTTGTTCCAGTTTTTGCCTGCAACAGTCGTTAGAACTTCCAGTTTTCTTTCCAAAGTACTCAAACAAAGTGGAATACATCTTCCACACGTTGGATGTTCACAGGCAATTGCGTTTTTATTTAGACAGGACCCAACAAACACGGAAAACAGATCAATTGTTTGTGTCCTTTTCGGATAATAAATTGGGCAAAGCCGTCACAAAGGTCACTATTGCCAAATGGATCAGGGACTGTATTAGTCAGGCTTATTCCTCTTCTAATAAAGAGCTTACAACCTCTGTCAAAGCTCACTCTACAAGAGCTATGGCTACTTCAATAGCATTCCATTCTAAGCTTGCCATTAGTGACATTTGTGCTGCTACTCGTGGTCTTCCCACACCTTCATTTCCCATTACAAATTGGATGTGGCATCTCGGCGAGCTTCATTTGGTTCCACAGTGCTCAGGAGTGTTTTTCAGTGAGCCACCCAGGAATTAGGTGCTAGGGACGCTGTCCCATCAGTACAGAATGTAGGCGAGATAGGATCACATAACATCTTTTAGTTATGTACTTACCATAACTTTAGATGTTTGGGATCCATCTACATTCTAATCCACCCTCCTTCCCCCTGCCTTGGAGATCAGAAGAGATCGGACGGTCCAAGTTCTATTGTTTCATCTTGAAACAACTGGCAATGTTATATAAACAGTTATGTGTGTGTGCATGAGTGCGGACAAACAAGATCTGGGGAAGTAGTGGTGGTGCATCCTGGGATAGAGAATAGCTCAGCCAATAAGAGGCTTCGCTCTATAGCATAGCGTGCCGAGTCGGAGCCGAGGATCGGCTCCGAGCCCATCAGTACAGAATGTAGGCGAGATGGATCCCAAACATCTAAAGTTATGGTAAGTACATAACTAAAAGTTTTTAAACCTTCCCACAAAGCTAAGTCAGAACTATACAAACTCCATCTAGCATCTACTATACACTCTCTCCTCACTAAAAACCTATTTTGTTCTGGAGATACTCATCCCAACCATGGCCCCTCTTCTCTTCCCATAACTACCTCTACACTGCCCACATCTTACTCCTCTAACAGTCACCAACCTCAGTCGCAACAATTATCTCCATCCAAATATTTATTTATTTATTTATTTATTTATTTTATTTTACATTTGTTTACCGGGTTAGTCCAACTGGATACATATCCATTTTCAGTGGAGACCCGGGGAGAAAAGCTCCACATTAAAAACAGGACTTTGACTTACATACAGATAAATTCGTAATAATGCTATTGGTTAGAGACACAGAAATAAGCATACCCATTGCAGGTTAGAGACCCAGGGAGAAAAGCTCCATATTAAAAAAAATAAGACTTTGTTATGCATATATGGATACAATCTTTCTAAAATAAATAAATTGCTTGATAACATAATAGTGAGAGGTGACATTTTAAACAGGGCATAGGTAAAATAGTCAAGTGATGTAAAGGAAAGTGGAATTGGGCTGTTCCAGACGGTATAGAGGAAAAAGATAATAGGCTCAGAGGAGAAGGATGAAATTATAGTCCCATAATACTCACATTGAGATTATGAGGGGAAGGCAGTCAGAGGAATTGGAGATGTTCTAAACATGTAAATGTAGGGATCTTAGTGGAAAATTGAGCTGAGGGAGAGGGCAATAGGAAACGACAAGGGGTGATAGTGGACTTATTTGGACTAGTCCGGTTTAGTGCAAGGACATAGCCAATGAGCTTTTAGGAATTTTTTAAGATTACTTTTGAACTGGTTGAGAGGTAGTTAGTTTTAGGTTATTAGGAAGGGAATTCCATAGTTTTCCAATGGAGTTGGCATATAGAGCGTCTCCACCTAAATTGTTAGATTTGATAGTTTGTATCAAGACACTATGTGAAGATCAGAGGCAGCTAAGATTGATGTAGGGGGTAAAGAGTTGGTTCAGTGAGGGGGTTTTCTCTGGTTCTTTAATTATTTTGAATGCTTCTGTAAGTTGGTTAAGTTTGAGAAGATTGGGGAGTTCTAACCAGTCAACTTTCTTTAGGTTAATACAATGGTAAGTACGATACGGTTCACCTGTGACAAATTTGGCAATATGGTTGTAAGCGATAGAGAGTTTGTTAAGCTCGGTTTTATTTAGGAAGGAGAGTACTGGAGAGGCATATATTAGAGAGGAGAGGAGGTGTGTCCGTGCTATGGTTAGTTTGGTGTTGGGAGTTAAAAAGTTTTTAATTCTGTACATGGAACCAAGTTTCTTGTTTACTGTCTTTATTGTTTGACTGATATGCAAGTCAAATTTGAGTTTGTGATCTATAATGACGCGTAGTAGTTTGGTGTTGGTAACAGGCTCTATGATGGTGCCATTAGTGGACTGAACATAGAAGGTCATATTATTAATGAGAGAGGGGTGTTGCCCTAAGGAAGTGGTTGAGGAGGGGAAAATTAATAGTAAGTTGGTTTTTGTTGGATTCAGGATAAGTTTCCGTTCTGTGAACCATTTTTCAACTGCAGCAAAGCAGTTTTGGGTGGCTACTTGGAGATTATGGAGAGAGATGTCAGAGCAGATTAGTGTGGAGTCATCTGCATATTGAGTTGTGAGTTTGGACCAATCAGTGTTGACATCACCAAGGATAAGTGTATCATATGGTATGTTGTGGGAGAATCAGGATAGGATGATTTCAAGAATGGGCAGATTGTTACCAGAAGGAAGGTAGATAGAGGCAATTGCAAGTTTTTTGTGGGGATTCAGATGGCAGTTAAGTATAAGTTTCCGTTCTGTGAACCATTTTTCAACCGCAGCAAAGCAGTTTTGGGTGGCTACTTGGAGATTATGGAGAGAGATATCAGAGCAGATTAGTGTGGAGTCATCTGCATATTGAGTTGTGAGTTTGGACCAATCAATGTTGCTCTGACATACTTAACTATTTACTCACTGAATATTCAGAGTCTAGCAAATAAAGTCACTGAGCTGCACTCATGGATAGCTGTCAATACCCCTCACATCGTCTCCCTATCTGAAACCTGGCTCAAGCCACAAATCTCAAATAGTGAAATACTCCCACCAGGTTATAATATCTTCCGATCTGATAGACCTGTAAAAAAAGGTGGTGGCGTGGCCATCCTCTACTCAAACATTCTTAACCTCTCACCATACCCTTACCCAATTCCTGACTTCCTCCCAGCTGAAATCATCATCCTTAACTGCCATCTGAATCCCCACAAAAAACTTGCAATTACCTCTATCTACCTTCCTTCTGGTATCAATCTGCCCATTCTTGAAATCATCCTATCCTGATTCTCCCACAACATACCATATGATACACTTATCCTTGGTGATGTCAACATTGATTGGTCCAAACTCACAACTGACTCCCCCAACTCAGTATCCACCTACACTGCTTCCACCAACTTATAACATCTCCCAATTGCTTACATAAAAGTTCCACTTCCAGCTCCATCATAGACTGGATCCTTACCAATTCCCCCACCCATACCACAATCCCACCACCTTACCTGACTCCCTCAGTGATCATCTCCCTACCACCGTCTTAAGACACTACTCCCATATTCCTAAACCCCACCTTATCAAAGACTGTCGAAAACTATCGACTTTCAATTCATCCCAATTTAACTCCATTCTCCACAACATAGATTGGTCCATCCTAAAACACATCCCCCTAAACGATGCTGTAAGCACTTTCAGTAGCATCTTCATGAATACTCTAAACTCCTTAGCTCCCTCTAGGAAGATCAGAGTAAAAGCAAACCATGCTCCCTGGCTCTCCAAAGAGACTAGCTCCCTTATGAAACAAAGAGATCATGCTTGAAAAACCTGGACTAAAACTAAACAACCACCTTTTCGTCAAAAATACAGGCAACTGAGGAACCTTGCAAAAAAACATTAAACTAATGACAAAAAGTTATACTATAGCTCTGCTCAGCTTAACAGCAAATCCAATCCTTGAAAATTTTGCTCAACTCTCAACAACATCCTCTATCATGGAAAGCCCTCTAATCCCTCCCCATACCCTAACTCTTCCTCTCAGGAAACAGCTACCCTCCTGAATAAACACTTTATCTCTTCCATCCAAAATCTGGTAACCTCTAAGCCAAACTCTGCTTCGACACCCACCTCTCCAAGTCCCACTAACACAACTTTGTTTTCTTTTGAGCCAGTTCCCATTACTTACATCAAATCTCTACTACTCAAGCTAAAACCTTGCTCTCCTTCCACTGACAATCTATCTCCTACATTCCTCATACTTGCTGCTGACTCAATTGCCTATCCTGTATCTATACTAATTAATCGATCTATTCTGGAATCAACTGTCCCCACCCTTTGGAAATATTTCTTCACTATCCCTCTTCATAACGGTGGAAACTACACTGACCCCTCAAACTACTGACCCATTGCCATCCTGTCCTCCCTCTCCAAGATATTAGAAAAATGTATTCATTCACAGCTTCTCAATCACCTCCTCACACACCACTTACTTACCCCTACCCAACATGGATTTCGTCCTCACCACAGCACCACCACTGCCCTCCTCTCCTTCACTCATATAATTGTAGAGGCCCTAGACAACAGTAAACGCATTTCCTGTCTCTTCCTAGTTCTCTCCAAAATCTTCGATACTGTCTCTCATCCTCTACTACTATCCAAACTCGCAAATCTCCACCTATCCCTCTCCGCACTTGCCTGGTTTAATAGTTACCTATCTGGCAGGGAACAATCTGTCAAATGGCTCTCATCCTCCTCACCTTTCCTTCCCATCTCCACTGGTGTTCCTTAAGGCTCCATCTTGGGACCCCTTTTGTTTAACATCTTCACCAATGATCTTTACACCTCATGCAAAGAATCCTCCCTTATTCAGTATGCCGACAACTCCACACTTATATCCATCTCAAATAACATTCCTGAACTACACTCCCTGACCCAAAAGGCCCTACTATCCACTGAACAATGGCACTCTCACAACCTATTGATCCTAAATCCCAAAAAGACCAAACTCCTACTTTTCCTTCCCCGTTCTCTTTCTCATCACAAAACCTCCTTTTTTTATTACATCATCTAATAATACAAACATCCAACCTGACACCCACACAAAACTCCTAGGGGTCATTATCGATGATGAACTCAAGTTCAACCTACACATACTCCAATGTATAAAAAAAAAAAAAAACAGAAACTAGGTCTGCTATATCGGAACAAAAAATTCCTAACCCCTGAATCTAGACTTACCCTGGGCCAGGCACTCCTCCTCCACTCCCTCGTATATGCCACCCCAGTTCTTACCAATATCCAGACCTCCACTCTAAACAAACTGCAACAGACTTACCATAAAATAGCCAGATTCATTACTAACTCCCCATACAACTCACACCACTGCATTTCTTTAAACTCTCTTCAATGGCTTGAACTTCCCCAGTTTCTGCTATCTTATCAATTTCATATGCTACACTCTATTCTTTATAAACCCTCCTTCTGTCCAGCTCTATCTTCATTAGTCCCCATCTACATCCCATCCCAGACCCTCCGTACTTCTAACCAACAATTACTTGATATCTACCACCCAAAAAGGTCAGTAGGCAAGCTACTCTACAAACACTCCCTTGCCCATGCTTGGAACAAACTTCCCCTTGACTTACGTTCAATCTCCCACACCTCACACTTTAAAAATGAACTAAAAGCTTATTTTCTCAATTCCAGAACCTGCCCTTGCCATGACCCTACCTAGTCTTCCTTCCCTTTATGTACCCTCAAAAGGACCATACTTAGTACCTCATTACACCTCTCTCTCCAATGTGTCTACTATGCATTTGCACAATTTTATACAAACAAAAAATGTTTATTGTTGACCTGTTGAACTATATCAATGTAGAATTGTTACTTAGCTTCTTTTTAATGCAACTCTAACTTTATGCATGTAACCCAACATATGTGAATCGTTTTGCTATAACCGCTATTATATCAATATTGTTTAAAATTGTGCTTGTTTTAAAATGTATTACTGGAGCTTTTCTCCTCGGGTCGCCACTGAAAATGGGCCACAAACCCAGTTGGACAAACCCGGTTAAGAAATGTCAATAAATAAATAATAAATAAATAAAATTAAAGCTAGAAAGCTGAATAGGTAATGCTTTGTGATTCATATTTTATTGCATTTTTTTGTAAAGGTTAGGTTATATTGATATGAGATGCTTTTTTTATATATACCTCTATTTTGTTTGTATGTAGGGTAGATTTTGTTTTAATTAAGAGAGTTTGCTGATTAGTTGAATACTATTGATGTCAATTGATGCATTAATTGATGTACTATGTATATATTTGCTGAATGTTTTTTGAAATGTATGGTATGAAGAACCATTCTTTGGATTGCGAAAGTGCTCACAGTTTTTTATTTGCTATTAAAGTTGTTTTTTATTTATACTTTTTAGACATTATGCCGTGTTCTTGTACTGGGCTTTTTATTTTGTACTGTCTTGCTTGCAATTTGCCTTACTACAAGTTTATCACCAGTGCCTTTTTACTCTCTTAAGTAGAAGGTGCATGTAACAGCAGTTAAGTCTGCCTGTTGCTATTCATTCTCTAAATTATACCTGCTACTCAACTGAGTTTGTGACACCAGCTATTAATGCATTGATCCATCCCTTTTTGGGATCAGATGGTACTGGGTTCTAATTCAGGTGTATGCAACACTTTCAAATGCTTTTACGTTTACTCCACTTAACATCACTCAAACATGGTGCTTGAAGGTGCACAATGCTGAGCACTGTGTTTGCATGATGGTAAGCATTGCGTAACACTTTCAAACAGTGTGCGCACTCCTGGTAAACGCGATGACTGCAAATGGCAGGAAAACATCATTCTACATTGGTCTTGATCCATGGTTGGCATGGCAGGCATGTGTGATGAGGGAATGAGATTTCATGCTCAAAGATGGGGTGTTCAGGAGTCCAAAGTGTTTGTTGGACGCCAAGTGAAGGAACATAGGTTCATAGGTTCATACTACGCTATCTGCCTGCCCTAGGGCATTTATAAGCCTAGCCAGAGTGTGTTTGGCTTTCGCCACCCATTTTAAATTAATTTTGCTATGCCTTTTTTGAGGTTGGTATACTGTGCCTATGTCTAACAGTGACACAGAAGTGATAGCCGGGGTAAACCTACGATCTCCCATCCACTCATCAAGATTCCTCTTGAAGAGAGTCAATGTGGGATTCTGCCTAACCTGGACTGGGATTTTATTCCAGAGTGAAGGGAGCCTCTGGGTTATGAATCTGTCCCTCCAGCATGTCCTATTTATTTCAGTGCTGAGATTCAAGTCTCTCGGCGTAGCTCGATGGGATTTGGATTTTCTGAGGTGCAGCATGTCCATTAATTCCGGGTTGGACATGGCTTTATATGTCAGGCACAGATCACCTCTGAGCAGGCGGTATGCCACTGAGTAGAGCTGGAGTTTCTTTAACCGGGCAGCATATGGCATCTGTTTGAGCCCTTTGATCCTCTTGGTGAGGTACTTTTGGGATCTTTCCAGTTGCTGCAGGTGTCTGGTAAGGTACATCCCAAAAGGGCATTGTACTCAATTATGGGCCTGATGAGGGATGAGTAAAGAGGTACAATGACCTCCCTGATCTAGATGTGAATCCCTTCATGATTAGGTGGGCTATATAAAATGTTTTTCTAACCACTTTGGCCACGTGGTTGTCAAATGAGAGATTGCTATCAACTTGGGTCCCCAGGTCCCTAATGACTTCTTCTGTACTTAATGGATTACCACCTATGTGGTAATTTGTGGGCACTTTGTTTTTGCCAAAGGGGATGACTATATACTTTTTGGCGTTTAGCTTGAGGCCATGGCTCTGGCACCAGTTGTCTGTTTCAATGAGGCCCTTTTGGAGGATGCTTGTGTTGGCTGGAGAGTTGATTATGGTGCCCAATTTGCAGTCATCTGCGAACTTGGTCAGCCACAGTCCTTCCGTGTTGGCCTGTACCGCCGAGAAATATATACCGAACAAGAGAGGTCCCAGGACTGAGCCTTGTGGGACGCCACTTGTAACTGGTTTGGAGTCTGACATGGCTCCAGCAATTCTAACCATGTGGGTTCTGTCCTTGAGCCAGTTTGCAACCCATCTAGTGACATAGGGGTTTATATTTAAGCTGGTGAGCTTATCAATAATGCCCGAATGGGGTATTGTATCGAAGGCTTTTGCGAGGTCCAGGTAGGCTGTGTGGACCACCTTCCCCTCATCAATGGCCTTGGTGGCTGTTTCAAAGAAATCAACCAGGTTTAAGAGGCAGGATCTGCCCTTAACAAAGACAAACTGGGTAGGATCCAGTGTCTGTAGGTCCCCAATATCTTTATTTATGAGGTCCATGATGATCCTTTCCATAGCTTTGCAGACCAAGCTAGTCAGGCTTATGGGGCAATAGTTTCCAGGAACCGTTGAGGCACCACCTTTGTGGAGAGGGACCACTGTTGCTGTACGCCACTCTTTGGGTACATATCCTGTAGTAAGGCTAAGATTGAACAGTAGTTTTATGTTTGGGTTTAGCTCTTTTTGGAGTTCATGTAGGACGCAGCCTGGGACACCATCTGGTCCCATTGATGCTGTGTTTTTGCTTTGGAGAGGCGGCTCTTACCTGAGCATCTGAGATGTCAGGGGCAGCACTCTGTTGGGATAGATATTTGCCCTTTTGGTGGGAGAGGGGGGAGAAGTTTGCACTGAACCTGTCAGCTAGGATGTTGGCAATGTCTGTGGGCTCAGTGTATTTTTTGTTATTTTGGACTAATTCTGAGCATATCTGGGAATTCCCACCCAGGTTCCTAACATAACTAAAGAAAGCCTTGTGATTATCCTTAGTGTCCATTGCAGTTTTTCTCTCGAAGCTGGCCTTAGACGATTTTATGAGTGCCCGTAGTTTTTTGCTAATACTGATCAGAGATGCCTTCCCTTTTTGGGATTTTGCTCTATCATGTAGTAGCTTCCTCCTTCTATTGTATAGTTTGTTTATGGCTGGGGTCCACCAGACAGGACGTCTGCCTTTGGAGGATTGGGTCTTGATTTTATTTGGGATTGCATTATCCATGCATTCCTGAAGGTGTTCATAGAATGCGTTTATAAATGATTCTGCGGTCTGGGCAGTATTTTCCACAGGCCTGGGGGCTTTGAAGGATTTCGCCTCGGTTTTGAGGCGTGTGAAATTTGCTTTCGAGAAGTTTTTCACTGTGGTTTTCTGGGCAGGGGGTGGGGTCAGGATGTGAATATCCAGTGAGATTAGTTTATGGTCTGATCTTACCAGTGAGGGATACACATCTGGTCTGGAGCATAGTGTCCCCATGTTGGTGATGATCAGGTCCAGTATGTTTTCCCCTCTTGTGGGAGTGGTAACAAGTTGTTCCATAGCATTTGAGTTTATAAATTCTAGGAACCTTTGGGCTAGGGTGTTGGAGCCAGAGTAATGCTCCCAGTCTATGTTTGGGTAGTTGAAGTCGCCCAATATAATGGTGTTTGGAGAGACCTTCATATTTTCCAGTATTCTCAGGAAGGCCAAGTGGGGTTCCTGTGTTTGGGAGGGTGGTCTGTAGCAGGCTATAAACTGGAAGGCAGTTTTACCCACAGTTAGTTGCACATGGATAATCTCTGATGCTTCGTGCTGTGCCACCAACCTGGAGGTGTGGGCATCTTTGACGAATATTGATACTCCCCAGGCTGTTGCAGAAGGACTATTTCAGCTCGGAGTACAAGTCAGAGGCATGGGATAGTCTTGCTCGGGCTGTGAACAGTGCTGCCAGTATCTTTTGTACTGATGAACAATTTAGACACCACTACAATGACCTCCAGAGGAGGAAGAGGGATACCCTCTAACATTGGATCAAGGAATGTAGGACTGGGGGCACCCCACAGATGTGTAATTGTCAATTACAGAGACTATTTGTAAGAGTTAAAAGCTGATTATAGTCAGGACTGGTATTCATATTGTTATTCTGTTCTCTTTTTGCACAGCTGCCACAGAGAGAGAACTGAATGTGAGAACCCATGCCGCTAGATTGGCTCAACGGTGAGTAATAGTAAGCAGAGCGCAACATTGGCAAGCAGTGCAATTTCAGGGTTATTAAATGTACAGGCCTTTGTGTATGTGTTTTAGGCAAAAGTAAAGGCCATGCTAGCCCACATAGCAGGAACACACTGACAGGAATATAGTACACAATGTATTTCTATTTTTGACTGTCAGATTCCTGGGTGGCCCAGGTTCCCCAGTTGCAGTGTTTGCACAATGCTTCACATCACACCAACAGTGGCAAAAAAGACATTTAAATGAAGAAAACTGAGGAAAGGAAAAAGAAAATGCCATGCTGTCATACAATCATAAGCTCTGAATATCATGGCATTATCTATGATGTGCACCATACATTTGGACTGGAAAATCCTGTAAGAGACATGTTAGAATTAATCATACTCATTGCAGTATCTTACTTCACAATCCTCACAAGATCATATGTCTACCTCTGAAATGGCTTGACAGACATGGCCATGTCATCAGTACATTTCTAAGTAATGCATACAGATACAGTGTAAAGGCCTGTTCTTCACATTATTGTTAAATACATTCCACCATATGTAGTATGTAGGTGATAAACTGGAACAATACCTTTTGGATTCAGTACTCTTCTGTACAGATATCCTGAAGAAAATGCTTTCTCTCACTGTTTTCCTAGCTACATGGGATGCCTTTTTATATGCTGTAGATTATTAATGGATTGCAGCTGTGAGTTATTATTGTTTGGGAGGAGGAAAGTACAACAGCAATGCAGGCTGCCTCACTTCCACTGGATGTGTCAGCTTAGATCTAGGAAGTGTCTCTGGAGAGACCACAGGCCTTTCTCATCAACATAACACAGAGGCTACAAATAATGCCATGATATATGTGGATTAAAAACCATGTCACTGTAATCTGTGTGGTATAGGATGTGGTCACATATGCCTGGCCTCCTTACCACTGTCTGACTATGCCCTAGTGGGATTACTGCATATCCAAAACTGTCATATAGCTGATGACATCAGCAGAGTCTGTTGAGGCCAGAATAAGTGTAACACATGCTGGTGTAAAATGCTCTTCATAGTTTCAAGCAACAGCACACACACACACACACACACACACACACACACACACACACACACACACACACACACAGCTGACTGCAGCAAGAATAGTAACCCTGCCTATCTAAGTACACACACTACAGAACACAATACTTAAAGTAAGCACCATGGCACAAGTCTGATTTATACAGGAGTGCAGGAGAACTTACAGTAGATGACATCAGCAGGCCATGTGAGAGACAACAGGTTGGGAGGACTGCATGAAATGGATGTGTAGGCTTGCACAAGTATCAAAATACTGGCAATCCATGCCACTGGAGAAGTAACTAGAGGATATCACGTCTACTCTACTGACTAGACATACACAGTCAACTGCAGTGAGAACAGAACCCCTACCTAAGTGCACAGACTACAGAGCATGGTACTTAACGCAAGCACAATGCCATAAGTCTGACTTATATGGCTGCAGATCAACTTCTTGTGGATGACATAGCAGTGCATGTTGTAGAGAAGAATTTGGAAAGCCTGCATGAAATGGATCTGCAGGCATGTGAAAGTATAAAAATACTGACAGTTCATGGGATTGGAGTGGTAACTGCAGGATATACACTTTTGTTCTTCTGGCTAGACACACACACACACACACACACATGACTGCAGTGAGAACAGAACCCCTACCCAAGTACACAGACTTCAGAACTATGTAATTTACGCAAGTGGCCACAGCATAAGTCAGACTTTTACATGGCTGCAGGTCAACTTATAGTAGTTGACATCAGCAGTGCACATTGTGGAGAAGAAGTTGGGAGGCCTGTATGAAATGGATCTGTAGGCATGTGCAATATCACAATACTGTCATTTCATGGGAATGGAGCAGTAACTGCAGGATGCACACTTCTGGTTAGACAGACAGACAGACACACACTGACTTTTACAAGCCTGCAGGTGAACCTGTGGATGGGAGATAGGAAAATCACCCCAGGGATCATGTCAGTCACCCTGCTAGACAGGGGTCCAGGGAATTAAATACTGTGGGAAGAAATAGCCAGGGAATTGTTATGGCTAGCTTGTATAGGCCCTAGGGTCGATAGCCTAGTACCAACCTATGAACACATACACACCCGACTGCAGTAAGATCAGAACCCCTACCTAAGTACACAGACTACAGAGCACAGTATGTTAGGCAAGCGCCACAGCACAAGTCAGACTTTTACAAGACTGCAGGTGAACTTATAGTAGATGACATCAGCAGGCCATGTGGGAGACAGAATGTTGGGAGACTTGCATACGCTCATAGCTTCATATGTACATATCATAGCTTCATATGTACATAGGAGGCTACTTGCCTGGTGGCCTTATGGTGTTTAGAAGCCTAGCTGTGTAAAAACACAAGTATCCTTACTGAGCATAGTTGAATGGTTGTTGTTAGCAGAGCAATTTTGTGAGCAGCACCAACTGGCCCTGTCCATGAGGGACATAGGTGTCACTCCAGAGGTTATTTTACAATCACCCAACCAGTAGTCAAGGTTGTGCTTGAACAGGATCATTGAGGAGCATTGATTCACACACAGTGGAAGCCTATTATTTATTTATTTTATTTTATTTTATTTTACATTTGATGACTGGGAACCGACTGGACGCAGGTCCTTTTTTAGTGGAGGCGTGGGCAGAAAAGCTCCACATAAAAAAAAAAAAAAAAAAAAACAAACAAAAGTGAGAATACATTTACATACTATTACACATATAGGAACATATTTAACTTTTTTACATAGGTGAATAGAACAAATATCTTCAAAATAAACATTGTTTAGAAGAATAAGTGATTTAAAAAACTTGTTTTGGTAAGAAATAAGTAGTTAATAGATAAGAGGAGAAGGTTCTGCAGAATCATTGCATTACTGAAAGGAAAGTGACTTAATCTGGGGGGGGGGTCACATGGGCACAGCCAACTGGTAGAGTAGTGGGTGTTAAGTAGTTTCTTGAATAGTGAAACAGAGCTGGTAGAAGTTACATTCTTTGGGAGTGAGTTCCAGATTTTAGCTATTGTACAACCAAGGACAGCTTTGCTTGCTTCATTCTTATGTTTAATGACAGTTATGAGAGTTTGGTCTGTAGATCTTAAGGTGCGGGTGGTAGTGTAGGGCTGTATTAGATTTTGTAATGCTGGAGTTTTGTTAGGGTGGTAGTACAGTTTGTGGGCTATTACAGAGGAGTGTGAGGCATTGGGGGATATATCTGTCTCCCCAGCATGTTCTGTTTATGTCATAGGCTAGGTTGAGAACCCTGGGCCAAGTTATTCTTGTCCCATTTGATTTGCAGATGTGCAGCATTTCCAGTAGGGCAGGGTCTGAGACTGCTCTGCAGGGCAGGCATAGGTCACCTTTCAGTAGCCTGCATGTTACTGAGTACAGTAACAGGTCTTTCAGTATTTCCATATATGTCATGTTTGGAGGCCCTGGAGTCTCCCAGGCAGAAGCCTGTGTTTTCTCCAGTTGTTGCAGGTGTCTGGTGAGGTACAGACAGAAGGGAATATTGTACTCAATTAGTAGTCTGATAAGGGCAGAGTACAGCAGAGGCATGACCACCCTGGTCTTGGATGTGATGTCAGTATGCATGATGTGTGTAATGCAGAATGTGTGTGCCACCACTATAGACACAGTGATGAAAGTGTAGATTGCTACCAACATGTTCCCAAGTCTCACAACACTGTGTTTGAGCTTAGAGGGGTGTTATGTATATCATAATTAGCAAGAGTACTTCATTGCCAAAGGGGACAATGAGACATTGTATGCTTTAAGATTCAGTCAGTGGGTTTGGCCACAAATCATTTGTGTGTGGCAGCGCCTTATGTAATATGTTACCATTATTGGGGACTCTATAGTAATGCATCCAGTTACCAGTCATTTGCAAACTTGGTAAACCACAGGCCATCTGCCATTGCCTGCACTTCAGGGAAGTAGTTTTGCAAACAGTTGAGGGCCCAGCACAGATCCTTGTGGTATTCTAATGGTAATTGGCTACTGGTGGAGGTGAGGTGCAGTCCCCAACTTTGAGAGTATGTGTTATGTCAAGGAGCCAGTTGCCTTTCCCTGTACTACTCTATGGCTTAATTCCCATGTGGCAGATCTTCACTATGACACATGAATGGGGGATAGTGTCAAAGGCCTTAGGTAAGTCAACATAGGTGGTATATCCTGTTATCCCTCATCTAGGTCTGTGGGGTCAGTATCCCTGAATCCAGAAGGTTCACTATGCAAGATGTACCCCTGACAAAAAAAAAAAATGGGTAGGGTCAGGTATGTTGAAGGTCATCTATGTCCCTGTGGATATGGTCCATGCTGATTCATTCCCTAGCCTTGCAAATAAGTGTTTTTAGGCATATGGGTCAATAGTTGTAGGCATGTTATCAGATTGATGTGCATTGCATAGCACACGACATTTGATATTACATTTTGTACTGTGGTGATATGTGTGTGGAAAAGTACTGAAACACCAGGACTGCAGTGCTTGGGGGTGGCAGCAGATGGATGTAATGTAAATATGTGACATATTGTTAGATAGGGCCCTCACTCTGTAATGTTTACACATGTAATTTCATGTCATACACAGGATATGGAGTGTAAGCAGTAATAGAACATAATATGTACATTTCCATAATGCGGCGAGCAGCGGATTTGTGCAATGGTTAGCAAAGTGCATATGCATGCGAGGTACACAAGTTTGCATGTGGGTAAGCAGTGTGCAAATGCATGATGTACTGCTAATGTCTGACTGTTAGTATTAAGTATCTAACATATAACTGTTGGTTATCAGCACCGCATTTGCGGGATGGTAAGCAGAGCGCAACAGTGGCAAGCAATGCGATTTCTGGATTATTGCATGTACAGGCATTTGTGTATGTGTTGTTGGCAAAAGTGAAGGCCATGCCAGTCCAGATAGCAGGAATACATTTACAGGACTATAGTACACAGTATACCTACAGTCACAAATTTGATCATAAATGTGATAATGCATAGATTATTAAATCAATAAAAGTGATATTGTATGGAATATGCTGTATTCGAACCCAGGACCATGTGTATGGCAATGCTACACTTACAACTGTTGCCACAAGAAGGTTGAGGAAACAATTGTCTGTGTTGCACTTCATTGCTGTACACTGCAATGTCACAGCATTAAAACAAAGGTTGCACACTCTGTATTGAACCTAGTACCACCTGTACTCCAGGCCAAGTTTTCACAATGGCCAAGAGCATTAATTAAATATATCTGGTTTCTATATTTGGCTGTCTGCTTCCTAGGTGGTCCAGTTTTTCTGGTTTCTGCAATGCCACACTTTGCACAAACCAGATAAGCACAGCCAAACCTGAAATTTATTTGTTCTCCAGTTCCACTATTTTTGCTACGCGGCACACCATGCAAAAAGTGAAATTGAAAAGAAGAAAAATAAGACAAGACAAAAAAGGGAGACATACACGAAATGAGGAAAAGCAATGTATGACATACACAGTAGAAAAATGATAGTACGCATTAGATATTTCTACATAGTTTGGGATTTGAGCTCTCACACCAATGCAACTTCAGAAAACAGGATGGCTGCCTTATTTCTCTTTCCACACAAACTGCTTTGTAGCAAAGAACTGAAGTCATTTTTCACACAACCAGCTGCAACAGAATGTACACTGCTGTCAAACCATCAGCTGTTACTTGTACATTTAATTATCTTTATTATATTTGGATGTAGTGCACTTAGTGACCACATAACCCGTTTTGATTATGCTTGCAAATATACAGCTCTGTCTTACATTTCTGTGTTTTTTGATAATTCATCACAGCTGACCAATAGTGTGGGACATGCAGTGTATAAGTCATTCCATATCATTGGCCTTAAAATATGTGAGGATATTAACAGGGAGTAATATGATATGCAGTTGCCAGAAACCGAAGGCCAGGTTGGATGGCACAAACAAGCATATACTGTTCTTTTAGGGGAGAGCTTAGAGGAGTACTGTTATGGCATGAACAAGGGGACACTGCTCTTTTGTGGGGGAACAAAGCTCAGTTACTGTTATGGTACAAACAAGCATAGCCTGTTCTTTTAGAGGGGAGCAAAGGTGAGTTACTGCTATGGCACAAACAAGGATATGATGGTCTTGTTACCCTCCTTGTTCTGCATCCTGCCTGTTGTTTGATCTTGGAAAGGGTTGTAAAGTCAGAAACTGCAATGTGTATCAATACTTTCTAACTTCTGTCTTTAATGATTTACAAGTACAAAAGTATGGTGCTAAACTGAGGGCATGCAGTGATCATCAATACTTTTGAGAGGTATGACTGTGTGAATTTTTGATGCCTGAGGCATACAACTTTCTAATGGACACATATAAATAAAGACTCTGCTGTCACATGTTAATGTACTTTCTGTGGAAATCCACCACTATTTACTTGATTACTGTACCAAGTTAAAAAATACAAGGATATGCTATAGTATTATTAAACAATGCACTCTAGGTTCAGGATTTAGCTTGCAAATACAGCAGGTGACACAGTTTGACTTCAGGGATGATTATGTCTGGATATGGGAGTCATAATAACTGCCAGGCTTGCCAGCACACACATTTAAGATAATTTCCTGGGCATTACACACAACTTGACAGTTGATGGAGTGGTATACCTTTCGGTTAATGTAGATTCTATCCTGCTCACCCGGTGATGCCTTAATGTGCACATAAGTCCAGTCTATGGCATCCAATGCTTCAGAGTAGTGTGCTACATGGTAGAAATGTTGCATATTTCTGGCACTGTCCTCAGAACTATGTGGAAAACATATGTGAGTATAGCTTCCAGGAAATGGTGGAGGATTCTGGATGCTGATGCTTGTGACACACCCATCATGTCCCCAGTTGGTCTTTGAAAGGTACCTGTAGCTAAGATTCTAAGGGCTACACATACCTTAGTTTCAATTGGGATGGGTTCCCCACAGCTGGCTCGGGCTCTGAGTTGAAGGTGGCAGAGGTCACAGAATTCTTGTACTGTGTTCCTGTCCACCCTGTAGTGCTCTACAATCTCCATGTTATGTAGCATCTGAAAAGTTACTCAGGGCCTGAAAACCAATCTCATTCTTGGCCTAGGCCTATTGGCACCAGCAGCACCATTTTCAGCCTCTAGCACATACAGATGGATCAAGGCAGCAGCAGCCCCTAGCATTGTGTCCCTGCAGATTTTCGATGTCTGTACTCCAATAGTACTGAAGTATGCAGGAAAAAAACACATGGATACTTTATAGCTTGTTGAATAGCTCCACTATATTGGATTGGTTCATTAACATGCAATTCATTTGCTTATGCTGTAATTAGTGTCTATTAAACACACCTGCTGGTTGCTCATTAGTGTGCTATGTGCACGCCCATGCACCTCTGCATAAATGAGGTAAGCATAGGCAAAACTGGTATTACTTTCCTCCATTCCAGTGATATTGTGCAAACATGGAGCACAAAAAATGAAGGAAAGGTTGCACATCCTGTACTAGAACCCAGGACCATCTGTACTCCAGCCCCACATATACATGTGCTGCCACAGGAATAGTTATATGACAAGCACCAGGAAACCTGCCATTCATTCCTCTGATTGCCGTGATTGGGCCAAGTACTGTATCATGCAAACAATGACTAAAATAATAAAAAAACGTACTTAAAGCTGACAGAGATGACACATTTTGCCAATAAATGAAGAGGAGGTTGCATCTTAATAAAACAGAACTTGTAAACTGTGCACCTGCTTATGTGCATTTTCACTCTTCACAGACCTATATTTACACCTCTGTAAGTCTAACCTGACATATCCCCCTGATGTTATTATTTACTGTTGCCATCCATTGAAAACAAACACTGAGGGAGTGCCTACACAATGTGAGCATCCTTACACTGTTTCAGTTTATTGGGATTCAGCAATTCTAATGAGTTCAGACGTCAGTGATGACAACACTGAATCTACATGGTTGGCAACCATGTAGCCAGGGAAACCGAAGGGGAGCTGAATGTTGAAAAAGCAAGGGAGGGTATTACTTTGCCACATATCTGCATAAAGGAGTACTGCTTTTGAGACGTTATGCCTATATTTCATCAGCTACATACTGCATTTGCTTACATGCCACTATGAATAGACTGTTTCATGAGGATTACACTTTTATCTGTCTGCATTACTTACAAGTGTATTCTTCATTTTGGGATGGGAGTGAAGCTGCATTTATGCCATGGTACTTAAAAAGGATATGCTGCTATTGTTACTCTCCTTCTGTTGCATTCAACTTGGTATGGGCACGTGTAGAAAAGCAGAAGACAGTCTGGTGAGGAAGATTTGGGACAGACAGGAAGAAGGTAAGAGAAAGCAAGGATGTTCAGCAAAGAGGTGGATGGATTGTGTGAAAGAAGATCTGTGACAATCAGGTGTGAGTGTTGAAGAAGGTAGGAGGGTGGCACTAAATCAAGAGAGATGGCGACAGTTAACACAATACCCCAACCCCATATAGAAAAATGGGGAAAAGGGGGTGGTTGATGATGATGTCACATGTTAAGGTCAGTTCTATACAAATCTAACAAGTTTTACTTCCTCCCAGTGGTGGCTGGTGACTTAAATTAAAGGGGGGCTGCAGAAGCCAGCCAAATGGGTGTGGCCAGGGGGTAGGGGTGTGGCCAACTAGAAAGGGGTGGGGCTATGCTCAAAAACACAACTGGAACTTTAATTAAATACGCTGCCCTGGGTGCCAAACTGTCATTACGAGAGTCCAATCAAGACAAAATGAAGTGTAGAATAAAAAAATATTTCAATGCATTGGCTACATGACAGCTTACTTAATATCTAGATGGAAACAAAAAGGTTGTGAGGCATGAAAAAATAAATTACTTTTTAAATACATTACTGGAATACTAGTCAAAATCAAGTATACAAAAAACAAGCTTCTCCTTGCACTGCAGTTCTAATTATAACTTATATTCACCTTTATAAAAGTACCAAGTAACATGCTGAAAGTAGAAATCTCTGTGATACCCCCACTTGTAAAAATGTTTCTTATCCACAAAAGATCTGCTGCCTGACAACAGCTATCTACTTGTTTCATGGGGAAAACATGATCAAAGTAAAAAATGAAGAGCAAACAAAAAACAAGCTCAAGATAAATTGCTTAAAGGATTACTGTACAGGTTATGGACCACACATGATAGATTGGCATTTTGTTTAGTTTACGGGTAAAGCCTGCAAAGATGACTGCAAATCTCCAACAAATGTAATGAGCTTCTGAAAATACTGTAATCCTGCCCTTTATTACAAATACTGTCATATGCATTTCAATGCCTAAGGCTTGTACATATCTAGTTATGTAAATATTCTCTGCATGGCAACAACAAAAAGGCTTTCAGTGTTGGTAATTATTTAACAGTATGCTTATTAAAGGTTACTTGCATCTTATAATCTCAGACAAGCTTACCTGATGGGCATTAAAGTATTACTACTTAAACACAAAGCAACAGGGTACTGCGACAGCATGCATTTTCTGAATAATAAAAAGCATAAATCAACAGTATAAAAATATGACAGAAAGCCAGAACATTCTGCAAAATCAAGGACAGATGAAAAGCCACTGTCATACTTGTGTCTACCTTAGATGGGGGAATACTCTGCACACTTACACAGCTTAAATGCTCTTTGCCTTGCTTGGACACATCCTTAGTCACTACATGGGGGAGTGGGTGCAACAAGTATGTCACAATTTGAAATGTCTTTGGCTGATGGTGATGGCTCTGACACTCATACCTCTCAACCTCCGAGCAAAAAATCTGGACAAAACCATACATGGAAGTGGGACACAGGCCCAAAAATAAGGCCAATTTTTAAATATTGCTCTTATAAACTTAGAAAAATAATAGAATAGTAGTAGGTTTTGCATTAGTATGAATTTTCTGAAGGGTATGAAATCTGAAACTCAAATGTCTGTCATTATTTTCTAACTTCAATCTTTAATTATTTGCCACAAATTTGGCAGAAAACCACAATTTTATGAAAAACAGACCAAAAATGTGATGCAAAAATATAAAATTGCCACACAATACAGCTGGGAACCTGTCAAAGAAGTGACACCTTTTTAATATTAGTACTGTAATCCAGGCTGCAGAGAGCTGAATAAGCGACTTTTCTTGATACTAAGTATATTTTTGTTGCTTTCCACATCTGAATACCTAGCAACTGTATTTCGCCTGCCTTTCTGTTACATTGAAGCTGTTTTTACTGCATTTAACTTAATATTGCACTTGGAATCCTTGTTTGTTACTATTTGACTGTATTTGTAGCAAATTCTTCTGTGTAAGCTGTAGTAGCTGATTCATAGCATTTATAAGTGTTTGCTGTACCTGTTTCTGCCTGTTTTGTGAAAAAAAAGAAAAAAAAAAAGAAAAAATATCTCTTGTTTTTCCTGCTTTACTAGTTTAGTCCAGTTTCAGAGTTGCTGATTCCTGGGCTTTGGTTGTAGTTCCTGTGTACTGTTTCCTTGCCTTATTTGGAAGAAGGGAAGCTACTTGCTTACCAGTGGGAGTGGGAAGCATTGAGCTGCCTTTTGTCCAGTTTTGTGAGGTTTCAGCCAGTAACTAGTAGTTTATTGGTCGTTTTGGGCCAGTTTCTAGCTTTTCCAGCCCCTGGTATAAAGCAGCGTTAGCGCGATTTAGAGCGAGCTGCCACTGTTGCACACTAGGGCAGTGCGGTTAAGCAGGTTTAAACTATTCGGGCTACCTAAAGTCCACTCTTCAAATTTTCCCTTAAAACTACCTTCCTCGAACTATACTACTGATCAAATCAGCATATCCTATAACTAAAAGATCATCTCTACTTGACTCCAAGTAGACTATTCTCTATCTATTAAACCTAGCACTTGCTCCTACAGTACTTATTACCTTGATACGGCACTCTTGTCATAGATAGTACCCCAAAAGGCAACCCCCATTTCTCGGTCACCCACGTCCCCGGAATCTTTTTTAAAGTTTTTCGTCTACCCTTCTAGCATGTCGAGGGATCAGTTGCTAGTGTCCTCTCCTGCTCAGCTGGTGAACCTGGGAATATTGAGGCAATGTTTCAATTGCCTCATGTACACAGACAACCCTCTCCTCCTCCCACAAAACACAAATACATGCGAGAGATGCAACTATACGGCCAAACTGGAGGCTGAGCTCTCTCAACATAGGACTGGCAAAACCAGTCAGGAGGAGAAGGTTACCACACACACTATAGACCCAGTCTCACATAGTACCATTACAACCTCAAATCATGCACATAAACACACAAAGACATACTCGGAGGCTCTGATCAAAAATCTACCAAAACAGCAGAGGCCACCAAAGCAGACACCCAAACAACCACCACCTCAGAACACAACACCCGCAACACATAGACCTCACAGTCAGAGTGTCAAACAGTCACAGCCCTTAAGGCCAAACACAATGCCAGACACACTAGTCATTGGTGACTCCATAGTCAGACACACTGATGTCCCGCTCACCAGACTGAGTAAGGAGAAGGTCACAGTAAGCTGCCTGTCGGGCGCTAGAATCCGCCACATACGCAAGCACTCAGGTCTCTCAACAGCAGGTACAAATATGACTCAGTCATTGTCCACGCTGGTGTAAGCGACCTGAGGCGTACCTCCTTGGACTACATGAAAAGAGACATTGAGGAGCTCTCTGATTATGTAGCCCAGGCAGGTATGACCCTGACCTTGAGCAGTATCCTACCTTCACCACGAATGATGCCACAATACAGAGATAAGATGATCAGCTTTAACAATTGGCTTAAACACTGGTGTCATTCAAAGGGGATCCAGTATCTGTCTGCCTGGGATGACATGCTGGACAAGCCACGCTGCTGCAAGGGCGGCTTGCACCTGTCACCCTGGGATTCCGGATATTGGCAAAGGCTCTTGCCACCCCATAGTGCCTTTTTAGGCAAGGCTCAAATTCTAAACCTACCACCCTAGAACACAAAAAGGAAAAAACTAAGGGTAATGCTGCTCAATGCCAGAAGTCTAAATCTCAAAATGCACGCACTCGAGGCCCTTCTCAGTATGGAGAACATCGATGTCTGTGCTGTGACAGAAACCTGGTTCAAGGCTCCTGAGAGCACCCCAGCTATCAGGTTTTACCTCATATCATGCGTTCGCCCCAAAATCCGGACAATACCAAGAAAGGAGGGGTATCCATATTCATCAAGGACACCCACACCTCAAGACTGGTGGCACGATGCATCGGAGACCATCCAGGTGCAATTAACCATAGGCAAGACTGCTCTGCAAATTGTAGCATGTTACAGGCCACCCTCACAAACTCAGGAAACTCACATGGCCTTCCTGAAAACACTAGAGGGATAAATGTATCACCAAACACCATCATACTAGGTGACTTCAATTACCCTAATATAGACTGGGAACACTACTCAAGCCCAAACACCCTAGCCCAAAAGTTCCTGGAATTCATAAACTCAAATGCCATGGAACAACTAGTCACCATCCCCACAAGAGGAGATAACATACTTGATCTCATCATCACGAACATGGGAGCACAATGTTCAACACGGAAGTATACCCTCACTGGTGAGATCAGATCACAAACTAATCTCGCTGGAGGTCCTCATCCCACCCCACCTGAAATAAAAAGACCACAGTAAAGAACTTCTCAAAAGCCGACTTCACACTTCTAAAGACTAGTGTGGTCTCCTTTCAGGCCCCGAGCGGAAAACAATACTCAAGCCGCTGAATCACTTACAAACGCCTTCTACCAGCACCTGCAGGACTGCATGGATAAGGCAATCCCAAGCAAAACAAAGACTCTTTGTACCAAAGGCAAGCGTCCAGTCTGGTGGACCCCAGCCATAAACAAACTCTACAACAAAAGGAGGAAGCTACTACAAGATAGAGCAAAATCCTTAAAAGGTAAGACACCCTTGATCACTATAAGTAAAAACTAAGAGCTCTCATAAAATCATCCAAAGCAAATTTAGAGAAAAATAGCTAAAGACTCAAAAGACAATCATAAGGCCTTCTTTAGCTATGTTAGAAACCTAGGAGGAAACTCCCAGATATGCTCAGAACTAGTTCAAAATGATGTGAAGATTACTGATCCTACAGACATTGCCACCATACTGCCTGACAGGTTCAGTGCAAACTTCTCCCCTCCCCAAAGGAGAGATATCTATACCAAATGAGTGCAGCCCCCAAACATCTCCAGCGCCCAAGTGAGAACTGCTCTCTCCAAAGCAAAAAACACAGCATCCATGGGACCCGATGGTGTCCCCGGCTGTGTGCTCCACGAACTCAATGAGGAATTAAACCCACAGCTACGACAGCTGTTTAATCAAAGTCTTACCTCTGGATACATTCCAGGGGTGGCGCACTGCAACTGTGGTCCCACTTCACAAAGGCGGTGCCTCCACAGACCCTGGAAATTACCGGCCCATTAGCTTGACAAGCCTTATCTGCAAAGCCATGGAGAGGATCATAATGGACCTCATAAATAAAGACATAGGGAATTTGCAGACTTTGGATCCAACCCAGTTTGGCTTTGTCAAAGGCAGATCATGCCTTTTAAACTTGGTTGACTTTTTGAAACAGTCACCAAAGCCATTGATGAGGAAAGGCAGTCCATACAGCCTACCTCGATCTGGCTAAGGCCTTGATACAATACCCACTCGGGTATCATTGAAAAACTCATCAGCTTAAATGTTAACCCATACATCACAAGATGGGTTGCAAACTGGTTGAGTGACAGAACCCACAGGGTCAGAGTTGCTGGCGCCATGTCAGACTCAAAGCCTGTCACAAGTGGTGTCCCACAGGGCTCAGTCCTGGGCCCACTCTTGTTTGGCATCTACTTTTCAAGTACAAGCAAACACAGGAGGGTTATGGCTGACAAAGTTTGCAGATGACTGCAAACTGGGCCATAGTAGAAAACACATCTGACACAGATATCCTTCAGAAGGGTCTCACAGAAACGGATAACTGGTGCCAGAGCCACGGCCTAAAGTTAAATGCCAAAAATGCATAGTCATACCCTTCGGGAAAAACAAGGTTACCCCTAGCTACCAAATAGGTGGCAATCCACTGAGCACAGAAGAAGTTATCAGGGACCTGGGGACCCAGGTTGATAGTAGTCTGTCATTCGACACCCATGTAGCTAAAGTAGTTAGGAAGTCCTTCTACATTGCCCACCTTATCATGAAGGGATTCTCATCTAGATCAAGGGAGGTCATAGTCTCCCTTTACTCATCACTCATCAGACCAATGATTGAGTACAATGCCCCATTCGAATGTATCTGACCCGACACTTGCAGCAGCTGGAGAGGACACAAAGTTCCTCACCAAAAGGATAAAGGGTCTCAAAATCTGTCCTATGCTGCCCGACTGAAAGAACTCCAGCTCTATTCAGTCGCTTACTTGCTCAGAGGTGACCTTTGCCTAACATACAAGGCCATGTCAAACCCAGATTTGATGAATATGCTTCACCTCAAAAATCTAGATCCATCAGAGCCACAAGGGGAGACTTAAACCTCGACACGGCTATTAATAGGGCGTGCTGGAGGGATAGATTCATCACCCAAAGACTCCTATGCTGTGGAACAAAATCCCGGTACATGTGAGGCAGAGCACCTCGCTGGCCTTGTTCAAGAGAAATCTTGACCAATGGATGGGAGATCGCAGATATACCCCAGGAATTACCTCAGTGTCACTGCTCGACAGAGGCACAGCAAAATAATGGGTATAGTTCCCCATACTAAAGGGGTGGTGTAAGCCACAAAACGATGGGCTAGGCTTATAAATGCCCTCGGGCAGATAGCCTAGTATGAACCTATGAACCAACTGTTAACTTGAGCAGCTGACAAAATAAGAGCATCTACATGCATTTCTGGAATACAAGTAATCTATAACTCTGATCATTACAGTTATTTATAATTGTAAACCCTCCATGTTTTCTTCCAAAATTGCCATTATGCAGTGGGGTTATTAGGGGGAGAGCAACATTTTGAGCCAAAATTGGGGATAGTTGAGAGGTTTGGATATTCCTAATTCTATAAAGCGATTTATTTGCCTGTACCTCTCAACCTCTTAATGCAGGAAATCTGGACAAGGCCACATAAATATATTGGGGGAACATACAAACTGTACTAAAAATTGCTCTTGTATAAACTTAAGACAGTTGATAGAATAACAGGTTTTGCTTTAGCGTGCATTTTTCTGAAGGTTATAATGTCTGAAACTCAATGTCTGTCATTATTTAGTGACTTCCTTCCTAAATGATTTGCCAGAAAACCACAAATTCTATGAGGAACAAACCAAAAATAAGAAGCAGAAATCTGTTCATTCTGCAAAAATCTGGACAGTTGAGAGGTATAGTTCAGCAGGGGCTGTCTGAGTTTGCTGCCCCCCCTCACAAAATCATAGCTGAATGGAGCCTCCCCCTGCAGCCATTCCAATGTCCCATTCCTTGGTTATTTCACCCCATTTACCATAAACACTGTAATGTGCATACTGCTTTACTTCTGTGATGATTTGGATTTCATTTAAAAATTTTATTTTGCATTTTACAGCACAGACCCTAATAGATATCTGTTAAACAAAGCAATGCAGTCTCACAATGAAAATAGACTTAGCATTAAAACTTCTCTGCCCTTAAAACTCACATTCATTGAAACCCACATTCAAAGAAAATACATGTTGCCAGTGGCAGATAAAGATTAACTTTAGGCTGTTTTCAAATCATAGGCCCCTTGAACACAGAACATACACATGCTCTTTGATACACCTTCCTGATTGTATTAAATTATATTACTTGTACAATACAGTACAGTTGTAAGAGGGCATTTTAAATTTATTGATCTGAAGTAGGAGATTCATTTGTCTGCAACCTGTGGGTTATGGATCCGATATCGGATCCGAACCGGCATGGTTTTCCAGCTATGGATCCGAGCTCTCAGCTCCTCCCCTCACCCATAATGCCCTGCTCTCCCTACATGACCTCAGATCTAGTTTGCCGCGCTGGTGACCAGATTGGATTTCCAGAGCTCTTCAGCTAAGTGTTTGTTATTCGCTTTTTGCAGTGTTAAATTTAAAATTTTTAGTTAGTTTTGTGTGAAAGTTGTAAGTTTCCTATCCTTATAACTTAAAGTTTAAAGTTTTTAATAACTTTTCATAACTTTTAGTTATCCCTCCCCTCGCTGGTGCGTAGTGTGTGTTTGGGCCTGTGTTTGCTTTGACTAGTTAGCATTTATTATTATTATTATTTAAAAAAAAAAAAAAAAAAAAGGGAGAGTGTAGAAATATCCTTAGGATGTCTGTACCCCCTAAGGCTTTCTTTTCGAAGTGCTCCGAGTGTGGCCATAAGCTTTCTCCTGCTGATGGCCACACTCGTCGATGCCTTGGGGTTGAACACCTCACTTCTGGATGTTCCATTTGTGCAGGGTTCAACCCCAGGGCATTGAAGGAGCGGAGGTCAAGCTGGTCCTGGCGGGACTTCTGCCCCGGACACGGCTACCGCTCCTTCAGGGGTACCGTGTCTCGGTTCACCTCTCCTGCTTCCCCTCCTCCACCTGGGACTCAACCTCCCTCTAGTGGTTTGGAGGAGAGGGAAGCAGAAAGGACGGAGAGAAGCACCATAAGCGGCGGGCCGAAACCTCTGTCTTGGCCCCGCCTGCCAAGCGGGCTTCTCCTCCGGCCTCCTTGTCTGCTGTCTCTCCCCCTCCTGGGCTCCGGTCTCCAGTATGCTTCTCACCGGGACCTGAGGAGGAGGAGACCCGATCTCCGTCGAGGCTATCGAGGAGGCACTCAAGGCCTACCTCGGTAGCCTCGTCAGATCTACATATAGTTTATATGGCTGATCTGGACCGGATGATGAGAAGCTTCATCCAGCCCCAGATGCAGCTGGGAGTGCGCCTGCCTCCCCTCTGGGGAGCTCAACCCCTTTTTTCAAACCTATAGCTCCTTCTCCGACCCGCTACCTGGGTTCGGAGCATTTGGAGCCGAGCAGCCGAGCCAGGGTGGGTCGGCGCCCGATAGTACTAGGTGCCGGATCTGACCCTGCCCTCGAGTGCTTCGGATCCGACCTCTCGGAGCCTGGATCCGAGCTTTGGATCCGGGGGGATTAGTGTTCCTTCGGCGCCGTCTGTGTCGGAGCGCACTGGCCCCTCGGATCCGAATGCCTCGGCGCCGGCTCTGATCCACTCTTCGGATCCGAGGGGGAGCCGAATGTCAGATCCTTTGGTCGAGGTTGGCTTCCCCTCAGCTTTTGATGTAGTGGAGAGGGCCCTGTTGAGGGTTTCCGGACCCCCGGCACTTGCTTCGGCTCCGTCCCGCGCTCCATCTGCACTGGGTCAGGCTTCCACCATCCGGCCACTGGGACAGCCCGCTCCATTGCCCCAAGCTGTTCCTTTGGAACAGGACACTGCTTGCGAGGGATCCTCGGACAGTCCCCCTGAGGATGCACCTCGCAAGCATACGTGTAAAAGGAGGCACATAGACTCCCCCGAGTCTCTCACTGAAGACACGGATTTGGAGGAAGGGGAAGGCTCCCCAAGATCACCCCCCGAGGATGTCTCCTTTGGAGACATCATGGAAATAACCGCCATAAGGGGGTCTGCCCCCAAGTCTTCCTCGGATGAGTCCGTGTTCTTGGAGGCATTTGAAGCGGGCCCTTCTACCTCTTGGGTGTCCCCTCCTGCCGACCCCCTGGTGGACCTGATTACCACAAGGGCGTGGAAGGATCCGGACACCGTGGAGCCAATCCCCAAAAGGCCAGACCGCATCCTTAGCCCCCCGGCAGACCGTGCCCACTGGATCAAGGGGCCTCCAGTAGATGCCATGTTGACGGCTGCAGCCACCAAGAGGAAACTTGCCCAGGAGAGTCCCTCAGTCCATCCTCCGAGCAAGGAGTCTCGAATGATGGACCGCTTGGGGAAGCGAATATTTAGTTCAGCGACCTTTTCGGTGAGGGCGCTAAACTACTTGGAACATGTGATCAGGATGCAGCGCGATCTTATTAAGGAATACGCTGCATCCCCCCCAGAGTCCATGTCAGAGGAGGACAAACTGTTGCACTCCACCCGTATGGCCACTCTCAGGTCCGTGACTAATACCTCTATGCGGTTACTGTCCCATGCTACGGAGGGAGCCGCTAGAGCTGCAGGGGTAGGCCTAGTTACTAGACGTCAGGCCTGGCTCCGACATTGCGATTTCACGGAGCCCTTCAAGGCGTCATTCGTGAATGCTCCCTTCGATGGTTCTGCCCTTTTTGGCAAAACTGTTCGCGATACTTTGACCCAGAGCGAGAAGGACGGGAAGACGCTGTCTGCCATCGGAATCTGCTTCTCTGTGCCCCAGAGGCCCTATTCTAGGAACCAAAAGGGCCAAAAGAAGATGTGGTTCTGGAAGTCGCAGCAGTCCCAACCTGCTCCGGAAAACCAGTCCTTCCGTGGCAGAGGAGGACAGGGAGGACGCCGCCCCAGGGGTAGAGGGGCTCCCAGGAACTTCGGGTCCAGAGAACCTTTCTCTGAACGGTCCGCGCAGCAGCCCTGAAGGGTTGCCCGGCTGCTCCACTCTGGAGGCAGTCGGGGCGTTCGAGCACCTAGCGGCATGGGAGTCCATAACATCAGACCACTGGGTCCTCCGCATCATATCCAGAGGATACCTCATTCCATTTCATCACATCCCAAAATTGAAGTCCCTCCCCGACGTTCCACCCGGTCAGTGGGAGGCGCTTGGCAGAAATTGGCCATCTGCTGAAGAAAAGAGCCATCCAGCCCGTCCCCCCAGACCAGATCGGATCAGGGTTCTACTCCAGGTTCTTTTTAGTGCCAAAAAAGATGGGGGACCTAAGACCAATATTAGACCTGTCACTCTTAAACCTGGCAGTTCCCAAGGAGAAGTTCCGAATGGTTACCTTGCAGTCCATTCTCCCCCTTCTGGGAGAAAATCACTGGATGTGCTCTATAGACCTCAAGGATGCGTACTACCACATTCTAATGGACAGACGCTCAGGAGGTTTCTTCGCTTCGGCTGGGAGCCAGTCACTACCAATTCAGGGTCCTTCCCTTTGGTCTCACCACAGCCCCCAGGGTGTTCACCAAAGTATTAGCAGTGTTAGCGGCCCACCTGAGGCTTCAGGGGGTACAGGTATTCCCATACCTGGACGACTGGCTCCTCACCGCCCCAACAAGGCATCTACTGTTATTGGCGCGAGATTCCTTTCTCCATCTAGCTCCATGCCTGGGCATCACAATAAATGCAGAAAAGTCCAACCTAGCCCCTACGCAATTCATAGACTTTATAGGTGCCAGGTTAGACACGAGACTGTTAAGAGCCTTCCTCACTGCAGACAGAGTTCAAAATCTGCAGCTCCAGGTGCGGGCCATCCTCCACTCCAGCTCAGTTCAGGAGTTGGTCCTGAGGGCTCTAGGGTCCATGGCAGCAGCGATAGCTCTTCTTCCTCTCGCCAGGTTCAATATGTGGGTCCTTCAATGGACACTCCTAGTTCAGTGGTCTTATCTTGCTCTTCCTATGCATCATCCCATTGCGATCAGCAAGGCTTGCAAGCGGTCCCTCCTGTGGTGGCTCCACTCTCAAGATCTCCACGGAGGCCGCCCCTTTTGTGCTTCTCCCCCTCTCACCACGGTGACCACGGACACCTCCGCCTCGGGTGGGGGGCATTTGCAGGCGGACGGTCCAAGGCACGTGGAACGATTCAGAGACCTTACTGCATATCAATGTTCTAGAGATGAGAGCAGTGCTCTTAGCGTTGCAAGCACTACAGGCCTTTCTTCCCTTGGGAACTATTGCAATTCAGTCAGACAACATGTCTGTCGTCTGGTACATCAACAAACGGGGGGAACCAGATCTTACCCTCTTTGTCGAGAAGCCATGAGAGTGTGGGAATGGGCAATCTCCACCAACCGCTTTCTCATCGCAACGCATATTCCGGGTCGGTCCAACATCCTTGCGGACAAACTCAGTCACACCATTCTCTCCCCTTACGAGTGGTCTCTCAATGCTCAAGTAGCGAAACGCATCTTCGCACGGTGGGGAACTCCTTGTTGCGATCTTTTTGCGTCTCCCTCAAACACCAAGTGCGACAGTTTTTTCGCTCTAATCCCTCCTCCCGGAGATACCCCAAGAGACGCTCTGGTGCATGCTTGGCCCCCAGTTCTTCTTTATGCTTACCCCCCCCCTTTGCCTCTGATGCTCCAAGTTCTTCAGAAAGCCTCTCGGTTGGGGTGCAGAATGATTCTCATTGCCCCATTCTGGCCTCGACAGATCTGGTTCCCTTTCCTAGGGTCTCACTCAGTGAATCCACCTTGGATTCTAGATCCCATTCCGGATCTGATATCTCACCCGTCCCATCTATCAACCCCGAATCTGGACAACCTGAAGCTAACTGCTTGGCTGCTCCAGTTCCACTTCTAATCAGGACTCCCGGTATTTCGTCTCCAGTTAAGGCCATCCTGGTAGCGGCTCATAAACCATCTACCAGGAAAGTTTACCACAGCAAGTGGAAACGGTTCTCCATTTGGGCAGAGCGGCAAGGTCTAGACCCTTTCACAGTTCCCCTTCCTCTGGTGCTCGACTTCCTAACCACTCTTTTTAATGATGGTGCCAGCAGTTCCACGGTCAAAGTTCAACTTGCGGCAATTTCTCACTATCACATTGGTCAAGACTCCAGTCCACTGATGTCTGCCAAATTGTGTAAGATTTTCCTAAAAGGTACTTTTCTCCTTAGACCCCCTGTAAAGCCAGTGGTTCCTCCTTGGGATCTTTCATTGGTTCTTCAGGCCTTGACCGCTCCCCTTGAACCGGCTACGGTAGATCTGAAATTTTTATCTTTCAAGACGGCCTTTTTAGTAGCCATTACCTCGGCCAAGAGAGTTTCAGAACTTCAAGCCTTATCCATCAAGCCTCCTTACTTGGTCTTTCATCCGGACCGTATATACCTCAGGACCAACCCGTCCTTTCTCCCTAAGGTAGCTTCTGAAGCAAATATTAATCAATCCATTAACCTCCCTGTTTTCTTTCCTAAATATCAAAACAAAGGTGAATACAAGCTACATTCCTTAGATGTTCACAGGCAACTTTGATTTTATCTGAACAGGACAGCTGGTCATAGGCAATCCGACCAGTTGTTTATTTCCTTTGCTAAATTCAGTTTGGGTAAACCAATTTCCAAAGTTTCCTTATCACGCTGGATTTCGCAGTGCATCTTATTGGCTTATCAAGCTTCTAGAAGGCCCGCACCCGGAGGGAGTACATGCCCATTCAACCCGGTCAATCTCTACTTCAGCGGCATTCAAAGCTAGGATTCCTCTGGATGATATTTGTTCAGCAGCCACTTGGGCTTCATCTCATACCTTTATTTCCCACTACAAGTTGGATATTACATCTAGAGGTAGAGCATCCTTTGGCTCCGCGGTACTCCGGAATATCCTTCCATGACGGCCGCCCAAGATTCAGGTAGCTGGGGACTCTGTCCCATAGGTTGCAGACAAATGAATCTCCTACTTCAGATTTAGAAGTTATGTACTCACCATAACGTTCCATCTGAGTAGGTGTATTCATTTGTCTGCAACCATCCCGCCCTCCTATCCCCCTGGCCTTGTCAGTTTCCTGCATATTATGTGTTACCCTTTCTAGGGTATTTTTATTGATGGCAAACTCGATCTGATGTCATGTAGGGAGAGCAGGGCATTATGGGTGAGGGGAGGAGCTGAGAGCTCGGATCCATAGCTGGAAAACCATGCCGGTTCAGATCCGATATTGGATCCATAACCCACAGGTTGCAGACAAATGAATACACCTACTCAGATGGAACGTTATGGTGAGTACATAACTTCTAATTTTGAACATTTTTCCAGTAAGCAATGAAACAAAATGCATGCACCAATAATGACAAAAATGCCCAATTCAGAACATTTCCATTATAAAAGTCTACTCAAACTTACATTTCCATCATAATAGTCTACTCAGACTTCTATAGTCCACCAGTATCAGTAAATATGCACAATCTCTGAAGAAGTAAAAGTCATCTAAATAATTCCACATTAAAGAAACCTGTAACTAATGAAGAGGTTGCTGCTTGCAAACAACTTTGTATGTCATTGTTTCATCTACAAATAAAGTGGTTGTTGCCCTTGAAGAATAAATTGCCCATGTTGCATTAAACAAATGGTAAGCTAGTAATATCGCAGTAGGGAATGGATGGCAAACTGATAGGTTCATAGTTACTAGGTATCTTCGCCAAAAAGGACTGCAGCATCTACAACATCATTTACAACACAGTGCAGTATCAGCAATGTATCTACCTACTGTAGAACCCACAGTCTTCGGCATCAAAAGCAAGTACACTACTTGTTGTGCTATTAACAATGCAAGTAGACTCACCATAAGCAGTACTAAACTTTTGTTCCCCTGCAGCTCTTAGCTCCTTGTAAAATCTACTCGACATTCCACTGTATCTCTGAACTTTGCAGCACAAGAAATCTGGAAAAAGCCAAAATTTATTGGGGGGGGGGACAAAAGCCCAAAGACCAGAGACACATTTTAAACATTGCTTGTATAATGTTGGAAAGTTGCTACAATAAAATGCTGTGTTACCACCATACATTTCACTGCCAAGTCTTGAACCCAGGAGAACACTGTGCAAAACAGTCAGAGCAACATACCACTATGCCAAATCAGCTGTTTTGTGAAAGAGAGGAAGACTGAAACTTAAATGACTACCATTTAGTGAATTCAATTCTCACCATAGCTGTCAACCTCTTAGCACAAAACACCTGAACAAAGCCAGTAATGGGGGAATACAGCCCCCAAACATATTCAGTGAATTCAGTTCTCACCATACCTCTCAACCTCTTAACAAAAAACACATGGACAAAGCCAGTAATGGGGGAATACAGCCCCCAAACATATTCAGTGAATTCAGTTCTCACCATAGCTCTCAACCTTAGCACAAAAAAGCAAAGACAAAGCCAATAATGGGGGAATACAGTCCCAAAAATAAGGACAAATTTCAAATATCCATGTTATAAACTTAGAAAATTGCTAGAATAAAAGGTCATGTACTTTCTGAAGAATATGAAGTCTGAAATTCAAATGCCTGTTATTTTTATTTAACATTTGTTAACCAGGAAAGTCTGATGTGGAACAAAAGCCAATTTTCAGCAGAGCAGGGAAAAAGACTCCAGACACATGTCTTTGTAAGATGGGAAGACATGCAGACTCCACACAGAAAGCAACCCAGCCACGAATCAAACCAGAGAACCTGTAGCTGTCAGGCAACAATGCTACCAGTGCACTACTGACTTTGCCAGGAACAACAAACATACAGAAACCACAGATTTTATGAGGAGCAGAACAAATATGATGCAAAAACCTGCAAATTGTTTACAAGTGGTGGTGGGTAGGGAATTCAGGCCCTTACTACCTGCACCCAAGGTACAGGGTTCAAGTCTGAGTATTCTCTACCCACCACCATGCTTTCTCTCTAGCCACCAGTATGTAGCAACTGGGGCATTTCACACACACACATACACACACACACACACACACACACACACACACACACACACACACACACACACACACACACACACCAACTCCAGCAGATCTAAGTCCTTGTCCTCTGCAGCAGATCCGATCTGTTCCTCCATGGCAGCTATGTCCTTGTCCTCCATAGTGGCCTGAATCTGTCCTCTGCAGCAGCCTGATCAACTGTCTGTCCTCCATAGCAGCCTGTACTGGTGGTTGAGATGTGAGTAGGCTGGAGCCTGTGGGCGATGCAGTCTGGTGTTCTTCTGGTTGTCACTGCACAGACATCTGGGCTGGCAGGGTGGAGTTCCCTTCCTTCCCTAGCTGGACTGCCTAACACAGCAGTCTGGAGTTCAGTAACTAAGCATGCATGTGTGGAGTTCCGGCACTCATGACATTTTTTTTTTTGCTATTAACTTTCTACAGTGGGGGGACTCAAAATTTATTTTTCTTTTTTCTTTCTACAGGTGGGGGTGGGGCTGCAGTCCTATAGCATGAACCACCCCTGCTTCCTCCTCTGTCTGTGTACACTCCTTTCCATGGCTGTATTCAAAAAGTTTTCAAATGCACTGGGAACACCAGCACAGAGTTTACATGTTTGCTTTAGTCCTTGTTGAATTGCTCCACCCTGTTGGTTTGCTTGATTAGCATACAATTCAGCTACTTATGCTGTAATTAGCATGCTACAGTATTTACCTTGTTTGCATGTGAGTGGGTGCCACTACAAAGAGTTTACGGAATCTAAAAGTACTCATGCCCATGTGTGCATTGTGCAGCAATGCACACATGAAGGAAAAATGACTGTGAAGGCTGTAGTGAATCCCCCAATCAGTATATTAACACATATTCAGAAAGGGGCTTCCAGGTGAAATTATGGTCCTCCTCATTTTACAATATTTAGCATCACTACAGACAGCAGTCAATATGATCCTAAGTTTCATCCACCTGGCTAGCAATAAACAGACTGAATGCACAATGGTGGCCACTTACTGTTAGAGCTTCTTTTTTTTTTTTTGCTAAACATGTTAAATTTCATGCTAATTAAAGATAAACTCCATGATTCAATAAACTCTGTGCAAAGCCTACACAGAGTTTATATGTTAGCACGATGGTGCACGGTGAACAGCAACGTGCAATACATATTAATGATGAGTGGGGCACTGAAGTTAGGTTTCATAGCTGACAACAGTGTTGCCATCCAGGAAACTGTGTAAGTGAACATGGATGCAATTCTCTTTAAAGCAGAGCACCTACAGTCCACGGATTTGAGCAGAATGCCACAATGACCACCATGACTTCACAGATAGCTGTAAATCTTTTAGTGTAACATATCTCCACAAAGGCCAACATAATGTGGGAACATTTAACCAGAAATAGGGACATATTTGCCATAGATGTTGCATAGATGTGTTAGAATGAAACAAATATATCTGTCATCTTCTTTGAGCAAGATATGTGGACAAAGGCCCAAATATAGGGACAGATATTTAATATAGCACTTCCAAACTTAGAAACTTGATAGAATAAATAGGTCGTATATTAGCAGAAACTTTCTGAAGAGCATGAAGTGTGAAACTCAAATGCCAGTCATCAGTTTCTGACTCTACACTGCAATGACATTCCAATGATTTGCCAGAAAACAAAAATGTTATGAGGAAAAGATCACAAATGTGAGATAAAAACTTGAGTCTACACAAATCAAGATATCTGAGAGGTATTCACTCAAATGTATGTTATATGGAGTCACATCAATCCACAGATCATCCCAGTGATATCTCAGAAAGCCACAAATTTGATAAGCAAAACATCTGAATATCCTGAGAATATCTGGATAGCTGAGAGGTATGACTGTGAAGTATATGGTCCAAACACAGTACAGGACAGTATACCTACAGTGCAGAGTATTGTGATATCCCATTCCTGGCATTCTGTACTGAAGCTGTGTTAATGATCTGTAATAGGACATGGGACTGCCATGTAAAATAATCACTCAGGAGAAGTGTGTGTATTGAATAGGGATATACAGATGAATTGTAGGAATAAACACAGGGAAAGAGGACAGGTGAAACTACGTCATGTACAGCAGAGGAGGGTATGTCAATTTAAGATGGTTGTAGCAGTAACACCCAAGGCCATTATTAGCATTTTGGAAGCCCCCCCCCCCCAGCCAATGTCAAGTTGGGAGCCCTCTGGGCACTTCCAGTCTAAGTGTCACCTGTCACTGCCACCCCTTCTAACCAACCTTTTAGTTCAAGCTGCAGATTTGTAGGAGTAGTAATCACAGACTGACCTGTAGCAATTATGCTCTTACATTACAACAGGCTTATGTACCACACTATGTTGGCCCATCTGACAAAGTGACGTTTAAAGTTACTGGCATTTAGTTGCAACAGTGATCAACAACTCTGTGTACAGGTCCGGGCTTAGGTGAAATGGTGCCCTAGGCACTGCCTACTGTTTCAGCCCCAAAACATACTCACTCTCCAGTATTCCTTTCTGTTTTCCCATCTTGGGTTTCCCATACCATGCACATTACTTTTTTCTTCTTTTTCTCACATTTTTCTTACTTTTCAGCTTTTTCAAGAAACATAACTTTCTATCAGCTCTGAAGTGTATTTTATTATTTTTTTCTTTTTTACAACCTTTTCATCCAATGATGGCTTGAAGATAAATTATTTTTAAGGAAAGAAATTCAGTGTTGCTGGTCAGCTTCAGTTTCCTTGCATCCCTTCAAATTTTCCTGATCAAGACAGCACAGTAAAAACCATTTAGGAAATAATTAAATTAATCCAATGCACCCAGAAGTCATAGGAGTTATAGATGCTCTGGGATGTATTTTTAGAGCATTTTCCCAACATTTTAATCCAGTGGTGGCATAACCAAAATCATGAGTAAGAAAAGAATTACCGACTTTTTTTTTCTTTCAAGAAATACATAAGTTGTGCCCAAGACTTAATGTTCAAAGCTGGCAAAACAGTAGCTCACGATAAACGAAGAAGCCAATTGTGCGGATACACAGGTCCTATCTGTGAATACTGTCTGCCTCCCTACTCCCCCCCCCAAAAAAGGCTGTCACTATCTATGGAGCCTCTGGTGTTAATTTGAGATGAAAGCAGAGGTTGAAATTGCCACAGTCATGTATTTCAAGTGACTGCTGACATACATATACATATCATGCCTCATCACTACTCACCCCTAACCCCCAAAGGCAGCCACCTGTATACATGCCTGATGTGTGATTTTGAGGAAAGTGGAAAAATAATGATTACAGTAATGTATTCTAATTTGTTGCTCCTAGGCAGTACACTTCCCCACAGACATTGCCAACATCCTAGCTGACAGGTTCAGCGCAAACTTCTCCCCCCCTCCCCACCAAAAGGGCTAATATCTATCCCAGCAGAGTGCTGCCCCCCTGACATCTCAGATGCTCAGGTAAGAGCCGCCCTCTCCAAAACAAAAAAACACAGCATCAATGGGACCAGACGGTGTCCCGGGCTGCGTCCTACATGAACTCCAAGAAGAGCTAAACCCAAACATAAAACTACTGTTCAGTCTCAGCCTTACTACAGGATATGTGCCCAAAGAATGGCGTACAGCAACAGTGGTCCCTCTCCATAAAGGTGGTGCCTCAACGGATTCTGGAAACTATTGCCCCATAAGCCTGACTAGCTTGGTCTGCAAAGCTATGGAAAGGATCATCATGGACCTCATAAATAAAGATATTGGGGACCTACAGACACTGGATCCTACCCAGTTCAGCTTTGTTAAGGGCAGATCCTGCCTCTTAAACCTGGTTGATTTCTTTGAAACAGTCACCAAGGCCATTGACAAGGGAAGGTGGTCCACACAGCCTACCTGGACCTCGCAACAGCCTTCGATACAATGCCCCACTCGGGCATTATAGATAAGCTCACCAGCTTAAATATAAACCCCTATGTCACTAGATGGATTGCAAATTGGCTCAAGGACAGAACCCACATGGTTAGAATTGCTGGAGCCATGTTAGACTCCAAACCAGTTACAAGTGGTGTCGCACAAGGCTCAGTCCTCGGACCGCTCTTGTTCGGTATATATTTCGGAGGTACAGGCCAACACGGAAGGACTGTGGCTGACCAAGTCCTCAGATGGCTGCAAACTGGGCACCATAATCGACTCTCCAGCCGACACAAGCATCCTCCAAAAGGGCCTCATAGAAACAGACAACTGGTGCCAGAGCCATGGCCTCAAGCTAAATGCCAAAAGTGCATAGTCATCCCTTTGGCAAAACAAAGTGCCACAAATTACCACATAGGTGGTAATCCATTAAGTACAGAAGAAGTAATTAGGGACCTGGGGACCCAAGTTGATAGCAATCTCTCATTTGACAACCACGTGGCCAAAGTGGTTAGAAAAACATTTTATATAGCCCACCTAATCATGAAGGGATTCACATCTAGATCAGGGAGGTCATCGTGCCTCTTTACTCATCCCTCATCAGGCCCATAATTGAGTACAATGCCCCTTTTGGGATGTACCTTACCAGACACCTGCAGCAACTGGAAAGACCCCAAAAGTACCTCATCAAGAGGATCAAAGGGCTCAAACAGATGCCATATGCTGCCCGGTTAAAGAAACTCCAGCTCTACTCAGTGGCATACCGCCTGTTCAGAGGCGATCTGTGCCTGACGTATAAAGCCATGTCCAACTTGGAATTAATGGACATGCTGCACCTCAGAAAATCCAAATCCCATCAAGCTACGTGCTCGAGAGACTTGAACCTCAGCACTGAAATAAATAGGACATGCTGGATGGACAGATTCATAACCCAGAGGCTCCCTTCACTGTGGAATAAAATCCCAGTCCAGGTTAGGCAGAGTCCCTCATTGACTCTCTTCAAGAGGAATCTTGATGAGTGGATGGGAGATCGTAGGTTTACCCCGTGTATCACTTCTGTGTCACTGTTAGACAGAGGCACAGTATACTAACCTCGAAAAAGGGCATAGCAAAATAAATTTAAAATGGGTGGCGAAAGCCAAACACATTCTGGCTAGGCTTATAAATGCCCTAGGGCAGATAGCCTAGTATGAACCTATGAACAAGCTGTAGTAACCTTCTTTGTACACCTATATGGTCTGTGAAAAAAGTAAAAGAAACAATGACCAGACTGTCCTCACCCCAAACACAAGCTATAATGACCCCTGAGCACATATCTAAGATTTGACTGTGATGTAAATTAAAGTAATAATCACACAATCCCCACTTCCCACATAACCTACAGCAGCTTTCTGTACACACATCCAAGCAGGACTAGTTTTAGAATGGGTGCAGCTGAGAGCAGATAACATTATCATCTTTATCCTAACAGGGTCACATCACAGCCCTGTTCAGGTTAAAGAGTGCAATCAGAAAAACTGATACATTTTTTGCTCCTCATTTTTCCCCAACCAGCAACAGCTTTTGTGGAGCCCCCACATAGTCAAGGATGATTAACGGAGCCCTCCATACCATTTATACTGTCTGGGGAGTGGAGACCCCCAGACACCTAGAAGATTTAAGTGTCTGAATGTTCTGTGATATATTTTATGCTTTACTTTTGAAATATATATATATATATATATATATATATATATATATATGTGTGTGTGTATGTGTATATGTGTATGTGTGTGTGTGTGTATATGGGTCCCCTTCAGAATTTCGAAGCTTAAAACTTCGAAATTCATATGATCGAAGACCATTTGATTAAAGTTTTAAAACTTTGAAATCCTGTTTGGAGATCGGCATACATAGCAAAATGGGAGATTTCCCTTTTCCTCACTGTAGTGCGATCGCGGAGTTGGTATATTAAGTAGCGGGGGGTGTGGGGGTGCGCCCCCATGGGGGTGTAGGTGGGGTTACCCCCCTGCAAAAACATGTTTTGTGTTGTGTTGACTCCTTTTTGGTGGGGGGGGGGGTTCAGAATTTCGAGATTCCAAGATCTTGAGGTTCTGAGTTCGATATACTTATTATATATAATATGTGGTATATATAATTATTCATGTGTACTTATTAGCTACATTTTTTACTGATACCCAGAAGAATAATGCATGTGTCCTGGCATTATTAGGTGTGTGCATAGATAAAGCAGTGATATTTTTTACATATACACACACACACACACACCACAGCAATTCTAGTTTTGTACTTATTTTAGCAAATAGCAATACAATACATTGTACAACACTGGTACAGCCACACCAAATCAGTGACTACTTTTTAGCAGTCGTCAAAGAGCAGCAGGGGTAAGTCAGTTTTATATAACTCATTGAGGAGTAATGCATACCTGTCACTGTCCCTGATTTCACAGACTTTCCCTGATTTTGCTCTGACCTCCAGAAAAAGTTTGATTTACTGGTAAATCATTTAGGATTACAGTCAATAAATTCAGACTTCAGAGTTTTATACTTCTTATTGGCCAAAAAATGCACATTGATGCAAAAAGTGTTATTTTGGTACCTTTTTAACTGAATTAGAGTAATATTTAAAATGTGTTTCTGATTTTGAGCCTTTATTCTGCTATTATTTTTGGCATTGTGCTGAATTCTTTAGCAAAGAAGTTGAGAGTTATAGTATCTGGTGTTCAACCAGTATTTATAAAAATTTCTGAAAGAGAAAATCATCCCCGTAGATCAGAAGCATTAGATTTTCTTAAAATCCAAGGTTTGCACTGAGATCAGTCACTCTGGGCAGCTGAGCTGTCTAGAGCTTACCTTGTTCAAGGGCTTTATCATAACAGGGTGATATCACAGCCCTGTTCAAGTTAAAGAGTGTAAATAGGAAATTAATATTTTTTCTCCTCATTTTTCCCCAAACGACAACAGTTTTTGTGGGCCCCCCACACAGTCATAGATTATTAAGGGCCCCACCTGCAGCCAAGGTTATTGCAGGTACCTAAAGCTGGCTATGATGTCAGTTTTAGGGGAGAGAATGTCCACCAGCATAGTTTAAGGTCAGGGGCACTATGTCAGTGATAAAATATTTAATGGAATTGTGAAGCCTGTTACTTGATAAAACAGTAGGTTCAACTTGCTCTAACACCCAAAATATAAATCTCCCATTAAGGACAGTGTTTCAAATGCTTATAAAGTGCATTTGTTTTCATACATTTAGACATTTCATAATGGTGCTCATAGACCCTAGGTTTTAACTCTATCTCCATTTTTCCCACATGATAGGTTGAACACACTTAACAGACAACTAAGTAAACCACCCCTTTGGATATACAATTAAAATAGTTCTTAGCTGTTAAAGGGTTCTGTATAGTATTTAACTGGATTTCTTGCCTATGGGCCATGTGTTTACATTGATTACACAGCCCACACTTAAAAGTCCCCACTTTCTTAAGAGGTTTCTTACCACCCTGTTTCTTAGAAGCCCCTGCAAGTATGTTTTTTTTATATTGGGCCCTCTTTTATACCTCAAAAGGGGGGATCTGGAGAAAACATCAGGTCTGTTAGGCACTGTAGAAGAAATATGCCAATATTTCTGCATAATTCTTTGGATTTCTTTGGTGTCAGAGCTGCACCTAAAATTCAGGGACCTTGTGAAATCATCCTTTGGTCCACTTTGGACAGTACTCCTACAATCAGGTAGCTGCAGTCCTGTATTATGGAATTATCATAGCCTTGGGCATTAAGTCTGTTGGTTAACTCAGAGAAACCAACTATTGGGATATATTTTATACCCCACCCTTTTTCAATTTCTTCCTTCACATTTTTAACCATCAGTTCTGGATATCCCAGTAGGTAACAAAATTATCTAATTCATCTCTAGTACCTCTCCAGTGAATAAAGATGTCATCCAAAAAGCATAAGTACACTAGCAGTTCAGAACAGTTTATTAAACTAAACGCATAATTCTGTTCCCCGTTCAGTAACACCAGATTTGCATACAGGGTACACGCCTCCCCCATGGCAATGCCATTGTTGTCTAACTAAGCCTAGCCTCAGAGGTACCAACACACGTCTCTCACCCACTAGCCATTCCTAAGTGTAAGCTGGTTTCCTGACCATATAAATTTACCTAACACTATGGACAGACAATTTCCCACAGTTTCTCCAGCCAGCTTGGTCAACATGGGCATCCTGAGGCAGTGTAGCAACTGCCTCATGTTCACCAACAACCCTCTACTCCTAGTCTACACAAACTCAACATGTGAGAGATGCAACTATATTAAGAACCTTGAATCCATGCTCTCTCACACACCAGCCAGTACATATGACAATGAGCGGGTTGTCAGCATGTAGACCTCACCTCCTACTCCACCCAAACACATACCACACATTCCTACCTATGCAGAGGTCCTCACTAGAAACATACCTAAACAACAGAGACCTCCCAAATGCAAACACAAGCATGCTACAAAATACGTCCTCTACAGAACACAATACACATAATAGCTCACTCATCAGTGTGTCACCTGTCAAGCCCATAAAGCAAAACACAAAACCAAACATATTAGTCATAGGTGATTCCATTCTAAGACACACAGATGTCTCTCTCACCAGGCTGGATAAGGAAAAGGTCACAGTCACCTGTCTGTCAGGTGCTAGGATCCGCCATATCACACATGCACTCAGGTCTCTCAACAACAGGTACTGTTATGACTCTGTCATAGTCTATATTGGTCTGAACGACTTGAGACATACCTGTCTGGACTATATGGAGAGAGACATGACTGAGCTCTTGGATTATGTATCTCAGGCAGGTATGTCCCTAGCCTTAAGCAGCATTTTGCCTTCACCTAGGATGATGCCTCTTCTTCTTCTTTCAGCCTTTTCCCAGTTAGAGGTTGCCACAGCGGATCATCTGTCTGCTCATGATTGGCAGTGGAGTTTTACAGTGTCGAGTTGCCAGCCTGGTGCCCAACCTTCTACAGAAGGCACACACACACGCACGCACTCACTCCTAGGGCCAATTTAGAGTGTCCAATCCACCTACAGCATGTCTTTGGGATGTTGGAGGAAACCGGAGCTCCTGGAGGAAACCCACATGACCACAGGGAGGACATGCAGACTCCGCACAGAAGGCACCCCAGCCGAGGATCAAACCGGAGAACCTCTTGCTGTGAGGCGGCAACGCTAACTGCTGCACCACCGCGGCCGCCCTACCTAGCATGATGTCTCTACAAATAGAAAATGTTTGACTTCAATAATTGGCTTACTTTCTGTTGTCATTCTAAGGTGGTCTACTGTCTGTCAGCCTGGGATGATATGATCGACAGACCTTGATGCTTTGCCAGAGATGGTCTTCATCTGTCACCCCTGGGATTTTGGCTAATGGCTAAGGCTCTTGCCACCCCCATAATGCCTTTTTTAGGCAGTGTCTCAAGGACAAAATTCCCAATGTAAAAAACTCCATCTAAAAACAACCTCAAGATTATACTGCTAAACGCTAGGAGTGTTAACATGAAACTGCATTTACTGGAAGCAGTTCTCACCTTGGAAGATGCAAACATTTGTGCAGTCACGGAAACCTGGTTCAAGGTTGTGGGGAACACCCCAGCCATAATGGGTTACATCTCCTTCCACACATTCAGACTACAAACTGAAGGTGTGAAAACTAAAGGAGGTGGTGTATCAATATTCACTAAAGATAAATACACCTCCAGATTGGTTAAACAGTATGATTCCCTGGATATACTTCAGGTGCAATTAACTGTTGGTAGGACACCCATTCAAGTCATTGCCAGCTACAGGAATCAGGGCATTCACTCTGCCTATTTGGATCTATTTGAGTCTATCAAGATACATCTGAACACCTTGATTTTGGATGACTTTAACTACCCATCCATTGATTGAGTAAATTACTCATGCTCAAACTCACTTGCCCAAAGGTTCCTTGATTTCATTAACTCCAATGCCCTGGACCAGCTGGTTGATACCCTCACAAGAGGTGCCAACATCCTGGATCTGGTGCTTACCATTATGGGGGAACCACTGTAGCACCCCCCCCCCCACTGTGAGGCCTTCCCTGGTGAGATCTGATAACAAATCAGTCTCTTTTGAAGTAACTATTGCACCTGACCCTCTCCCAGCAGCAATTAAACTAAAAAAACTTCTCCAAAGCAGATTATAACTTATTACAGGATGGTATAAATAGCTTCACACCTCCCCCCAGATGGAACTGGCAACTATGCAGAGTTCTACACCAGTACTTTATACAAACACCTGTATAACTGCATTGACTTGACCATACTTGACAGGACCAAACAAGCTTCTCAAGGAAGAACAACTGCCATTAACAGGCTTTACAACAAGAGAAAGAAATTGCTGTCTAAGAGTAAGAGTGAGTGAGGCCTAAACTGAAAACATTCCCTCCTCCGATTAAACAAGCAAACAAGACTTCTTGTAAAGTACTCCAAAGCAAACTATGAATCCAAATTAGCTTCCTCAACTAAGGACAACCACAAGGTGTTATTTATTTGCTTCTGTAAATAAAAGGAAAGGTCCAGATTTGTGTTGTACTGTAGTTAATGATACCACATATACTGAGCCTGTGGACATAGCTAACCTGTTGGCCAACAGGTTCTGTGAAAACTTCACTCCCCTGTCCCTGCCACATGTACCCCATGACATCCCTACCACCTGTCTCCCACCTTATATGTCTAAAGACCAGGTCATAAAGGCCCTCCCTAAGGAAGACAGCATCTGTGGGACTTGATAACATCCCAGGCTGCGTCCTACATGGGCTCAGAAAACAATTAGTAACACCACTGGGTACTCTTTTCAATCATAATCTAAGCACTGGCTTCATCCCAGCTTAATGGAAAATAGCTACAGTTATTCCCTTGCACAAAGGTGGTGCTTCCCTGACCCCAGGAACTATAGACCTATTAGCCTGACTAGCTTTATCTGCAGGGCCATGCAGTGAGTCATTATGGACCTTATCAACAAAGAGATATGTAATCTCCAATTGCTGACCTTACTCAGTTTGGATTTGTCAAAGGAAGATCATGCCTTTTAACCCTAGTGGACTTCTTTGAGACAGTCACCAAGGCTATGGGATGAGAGGAAATCTCTGCATACAGCCTATCTAGACTTAGCCGAGGTGTTTGACACTATCCCCCACCCAGCCATCATTGACAAAGTCACCCAGCTAGGTATCAACCTTTATATTGTTAGATGGGTCACTAACTGGCTCACTAATAGAACACATATAGTCAAAATAGGGGAATTCTCCTCCAACAGCAGATCTGCAACCAGTGGTGTTCCACAGGGATCAGTCCTGGGACCTCTACGTTTTGGAACCTATTTCTCCAAAGTACTAGCAAAAACTAAAGGTCTGGGACTGACAAAGTTTGCTGATGACTGCAAACTGGGAGCAGTCATAGAATCTCCAAATGATGTCAACATCCTAAAAGAGAATCTTACTCAAACAAATGGTTGGTGTCAAAATTCTTTATCACTCATCTCATAAGTAAGGGCATTGCCTATAGAAAAAAAGAAGTTATAACCTCCTGTACTCTTCCCTCATCAGGCCAATAATTGAGTGCAATGCCTCTTTTAGTATGTACCTTTCCAGGCACCTGCAGCAACTGGAGAAACCACAAAGTTCCTCACAAGGAAAATTCAATGTCTTCAGCATTTGTCCTATGTAGATCATCTGAAATCACTGTCACTTTATTTTGTTTTATACAGACTACTCAGAGGCAGTCTTTGCCTTGCATATAAGGCAATTTCTGACCCTGCTTTACTGGAAATGTTGCATGTCCACAAGTTAAATGGTACACTGGTTACTAACTATAAAGACCTTGACCTGGTACATGACATTAATAGAACCTACTTGAAGGACAGATTTGTCTCCCAGAGGTTACCCCAACTTTGGAACAGACTCCCATTTCTTGTCAAACCGACCACCTCGTTGGCCCTCTTCAAACGCAGTCTGGACGATTGGATGGGTAACCATAAATTCACCCCTGGGGTTCCACCTATATCCCTCTTGGACATGGGCATTAGGTGCTAATTGTGGAAACAGGGGTAGAACTTGGCTAGGCTTGTAGGGGCCTTAGGGCCATTAGCCTAGCAACTTCATATGATCCTATGAATGCTAGTTCTAACATTTCCATAACTAACTGCAGCTGTGTGTAAAATATTTGTTTCTAACAATGACTTCTGACACCCATTCTAAGCCAACTGAGTGAGGAATCATTTTAAACAAATCTTGAATGTCAATTGTAAAAAAAAAAAAAAAAAAACAGCACATCAGGGTCATACTTTGTGTCAGAAATTTTAACCAAAAAATCCCAGAAATCCACCAAGAGACGGTAATTTAAAGGCAGTATAAAATTTAGCTTTCTGTCTACATTTACCAATAAAGGATATGTTTTTGAGTCCAAAGCTGCTACTATAGGTCTGAGAATTAAGGTTTTTATGAACCTTAGGTATCCCAAAAATTGATGGTATAAAGCACCTAGGGTTACTCACAAATTCATATATATTCTTGTCAGTGATCTGCTGCAAAAAATTGTCATCCAAGGCGAAATCAATTTTCCTATAAGCCACATTTATTTCATTTTTACATACCTGCATATACTTGGGATTACTATTAAGCAATTCTAACATATTGCCTGAATATATCCAGGAGTCCATTATGACCCACCCTCCCCCTTCTCAGTCTTCATGATTCTCACTTCTTTATTAGCCCTAAGTTCATTAAGGACCATCATCTCATCTTGCTGGAGGGTAAATGGAATTATTTTATTCTTACTTAAATATGCCCAGATTTCATGCTCAACTAGAGTCTCAGAATTTGCCAAAAATGGGTGCAGGAGAGGGTTGTATGTACTTTTCCTTTTGAATGAACTGGGTTCATTTCCCCCTTGATTTTCAAATATAATAGAAGAATTTATTTTCCTTACAAATAATATAAGATCTATCAGATCCTCACTTAAATCAGTCTTATGGATAGGAACACAGGTAAATCCCTTGAAAAGTAATGAAAAATGGCAGGGGTTAACTCCAAATGACTATAATTGTATATGTTAAATTTGTTAAAAGTCCAAGTGATTCCATCATAAGTAATTAGTTCAGAGTTAATATCATCACTTAAAATATCTAGTTCCTGCCTCTTCCCCTTCAACCCCTTCCTCTTCTTTGTCTGTTGTTACCCCTGTAGTAATACCCCTCCACTGACCCCCTCATTTCTCTGTTCCTTATTCAGTCTGACCTCCTTAAGGGGGATTCTAAATAACCATCTCTTGGTGGATTCCTGGGATTTTTTGGTTAAAATTTCTGACAAATATTGTGAGCCTGATGTGGTGTTTGTTACAACTGACACCCAAGATTTATTTTCAGTGATTCCTTACTCATTTGGCTCAGAACGGGTGTCAGAAGTTATTGTTAGAAACAAATATTTATCTAACACAGCTGCAGTTAGTTAAAGAAATGTTAGATTTGGTGTTAGACAACAATTTTGTTTTCTATGAAGGTAAGCACTATAAACAGACCAGTGGCATTGCCATGGGGGTGGTGTGTGTCCCCAGTTTGCAAATATGGTGTTACTGAACTAGGAGCAGAATTGTGTCTAGTTCAATCCACTATTCCAAAATGCTAGTATACTTATGCTTTTTGGATGACATCTTTATTCTCTGAAGAGGTACTAGGGACAAACTAGATGATTTTGTTACCTTCATAAACTAAACTATAGTATTTTTGAGATTTACTTATAATGTTGGAACAGAGGAAATAAGTTACTTGGATGTAAAATTAGAGAAAGATTTGGTTAACAATAAATTTAAATTGAAGATTTATAGGGAGAGTAACTTTACAAACTCTTACTTGCATTACACAAGTAACCACCCCCTTCCACCAGAAGAGAAGTATCATTAAGGAGCAAATGGTGCATATTGCCCATATGACATCTAATGTAGAAGACTTAGCACAGGAACTAAGTTTGTGGCCCAGATGTTTATTGAGCAGGGATATCCAGAATTGATCGTTAAAAATCTGATGGAAGAAATTGAAAAAGTGTGGGGTATAAAATATATCCCATTACTTGGTTCCTCTGATTTAACCAACAGACTTAATGCCCAAGGCCATGATAACCCCACACCATAGGATCTGCAGCTACCTGATGGTAGGAGTACTGCCCAAAGTGGACCAAAGAATGATTTCACAAGGTCCCTGATTTTAGGTGCAGCTCTGGCACCAAAAAAATCCAAAGAATTATACAGAAATATTGACATATTTTTTCTACAATGTCTAACAGACCTGATGTTTCCTCCAGATCTCCCCTTTTTGGGTATAAAAGAGGGCTAATATAAAAAAAAAACTGCTTACAGGAACTTCTAAGAAACAGGGTGGTAAGAGCCCTCTTGGGAAAGTGGGGACTTTTAAGTGTGGGATGTGTAATCAATGTAAACACGTGGCCCATAGACAAGAAATCCAGTTAAATACTATACAGATCCCTTTAACAGCTAAGAACTATTTTAATTGCACATCCAAAGGGGTGGTTAACTTAACTTTCTGTCAAATGTGTTCAACCTACTATATGGGGTAAATGGAGAGACAGTTAAAAATTAGGGTCTACCAATACCAGTATGAAATTTCTGCGGCGGTGGTGCTGCAGTAGCATTGTCGTCTCACAGTAAGACGTTATCCTGTTCGATTCTCAGCTAAAGCGTCTTCTGTGTGGAGACATGCGTGAATGGGCGTACCTTTGTTGAAGGTTGTGCATCAGGGCTGGCAACTCTGTATGTAAAAATCTACTGCCAATCATTAGCGGACCGGAGTTCCGCTGTGGCGACCCCTAACTGGGAAAAGCTGAAAGATACAACAACATGAATACTAATGCACTTTATAAGCATTTGAAAGACTGCCCTAATAGGAGATCTGAAGTAGTTACTTCATTTGTTCTGCAACCTGTAGGTATCGGATCTGATCTCGGATCCGAGCCGACAGCTTTACTAGCTAAAAGATCCAAGCTCCTAGCTCCTCCCCTTACCCATGATCCCCTGCTACATACTCCCTTTCTCCAGATCTCGTTTTCCGCGGCTGAGAGAAGCTTCAAGTGAAGAGCTCCAAGGTGTGGGTGAGAACTTTCTGGTTCTTCAAACCTTAAAAAGTCAGATTCGGATTTTTTTTGTTGTGTGTGTGTGTTTATTAGCGCCTTAGTCGTCGTATATTATTATTAGTTTAAATTTTTTGTGTTAATTTTTGCCTTAATTTTTATTTCCCTCCCCCTTAGTGTATGAGTGTGTTGTGTATTATGGCTGAAGGGCCCAAAGCCATATTCTCTAAGTGCACTGAGTGTGGCCATAAGCTTTCCCCAGCTGATGGTCACACTCAGTGCATTCATTGTCTGGGGGTGGCCCATTTGTCCTCCAGCTGCCAAATTTGTGCAGCATTTAACCCCCGGGCCACCAGGGATAGGAGGAACAAGTTAATCCTGCCGGGATTATTACCGCAGGATTCTTCTTCCTCCTCTCCCTCTAAGGCACAGGCTGCGACTGCGGCCCCTGGGCCTTTGGACCCCCCTACCCTGTCTAGGACTCAACCTCCCTCAGATTCTTAGGGTCAGGGGGACTCTTCTTCCTCTTCTAGGGAGAAGAGGCACAAAGACAAAGAAAAGCACAAGAGTCACAAGAGGTGGGCTGAGACTCATCCCTCAGCCCCGCCATCTAAAGTTGCGAGTCCCTCCATGAGGGCCTCCGGATCCTCTCCCTCTCGGCTCCGTTCGCTTTGTTTCTCACCGGAGCCAGAGGAGGAGTATTGGTCTCCCTCGAGGTTTTCGAGGCGGCCCTCCTGGCCTGCCTCGACGACCTCTTCTAGATCAACAAGGAGCCTGACCGACGCAGACATGGATCAGATGTTTGCAGACTCAAATGCAGATGGGGGTGCTCCTGCCTCCCCCCCTCTGAGGGGGGAGAGCAGCCCCCTTCTTTTCCCCGATAGCTCCTTCTCTGTCCTGGTTTGGGGTTTCGGAGTCGTCGGATCCAAGCCATTTCGGAACCAGGGAGTTGTCGGCGCCGACAGTACTGGTTACTTCGACGCCAACTTTACCCTCGAGCTTGTCGGATCCTGGCTCTCGTGGCTGAGACCCGAGCGTCGGATCCGTGAGGGTAGGTGTGTCTTTGGCTCTGTTCAGGTCAGAGCACACTTCTCTCTTGGGTTCGACCGCTTCGGCTCCGACGCCGATCCCTACCTTGGAGCCGAGGGGGCTGCTTTTGGAGCCTGGGGAAAGCGGTTTGCCTTCAGCGTTTGAGGTAGTGGAGAGGGTTCTGTCGAGATCTTCCAGATCCCCGGTCTGGGCGACAGATCCTCCCAACCCCCTACACATTTGGGTCTATCCTCCATCATCCGGCCACTGGGACAGCCTGCGCCAACACTCCAGTTAGTTCCCTTAGAGGAACAGGACCCCGTGGGTGAGCCCTCCTCGGATAGCCCCACCGAGGAGGTCCCTCACAAACGGAAGTGCAAAAGGAGGCACCTGGACTCCCCTGAGTCCCTCACGGAAGACACAGATTTGGATGAAGGGGAAGGTTCCCCAAGATCACCCCCTGAGGATGTCTCCTTTGGAGACATCATGGAAATGTTGCGAATTAGAGGAGGGTGGTCTGCCCAAAAACCTTCCTCGGACGAGTCGGTGTTTCTGGAGGCATTTGATGCAGGCCCGTCTACCTCCTGGGTGTCCCCCCCTGGTAGACTTAATTACTACCAGGGCGTGGAAGGAACCGGACACCATGGAGCCAATTCCAAGAAGGCCAGATAAAATTCTTAGTCCTCCCTCAAATAGGCAGGCTTGGTCTAAGGGTTCACCAGTAGATGCCATGTTGGTGGCGGCCGCCACGAAGAAGGAACTAGCACAGGAGAGTTCCTCGGTCCATCCTCTGCATAAGGAATCTCGGACTTTGGACCGCATTGGAAAGCAGATATTTGCTTCAGCCACCTTTTCTATAAGGGCACTGAACTACATGGCGCACGTCATCAGACTCCAGCAAGACTTAATAAAGGAATACGCTGGGGCTCCCCTGGAGTCCATGACAGCCGAGGATAAGAGGACTTTCTCGACTCGCATGGCCACTCTGAAATCTATTTCTAACACGTCTATGCGGCTACTCTCCCATGCCACGGAGAGAGCGGCTAGAGCTAGTGCAGCAGGGGTCGCCTTGCGGTGTCACGCCTGGCACCGCCTTTGCGATTTTGCAGAACCCTTCAAGGTGTCCTTCGCGAACACACCCTTTAACGGTTCTTCGCTCTTTGGCAAGACCGTCCGCGAGACGCTGGTCCAAAGCAAGAAGGACGAGAAGATGCTGTCTGCCGTCGGAGTCCACTTCTCTAATCTTCAACAATCCTTCTCTAGGAATCAGAGGGGACAAAAGAAGATGTGGTTCTGGAAGTCTCAGCAGTCCCATCCAGCTTTGGACCCCTCATCCTTCAGAGGCAGAGGAGGACAAGGTGGACGCCGGCCCAGAGGCAGAGGGGGGGCCGCGTAATTTCGGGTCTAGAGAACCGTTCTCGGACAGGCCTGCGCAACAGCCCTGAGGGCTTACCCGACTGTCCCTCTCTGGAGGCAGTCGGGGGGCGTCTGTCGGAGCACCTCCAAAATTGGGAGTCCATTACGACGGATCGGTGGGTGCTCCGAATCATATCCAGAGGTTGCACCAATCCCTTTCTAAGTCTTCCCCCTCCTATGAAGCGCCTCCCCGATGTCCCACCTGATCAAAGGGAGGCGGCAGCTTCGGAGGTTTCAAAGCTGCTAGAAAAAAGAGCCATCCAGCACGTCCCCCCAGACCAGTTTGGATTGGGCAATTACTCCAGGTTCTTTTTAGTGCCAAAAAAGTCTGGTGACTTAAGACCGATTCTAGACCTTTCTTCCCTGAACCTGTTCATTCCCAAAGAAAAGTTCCAGATGGTCACTCTGCAATCAATTCTCCCCCTTCTTTGGAGAATGACTGGATGTGCTCTATAGACCTCAAGGATGATTACTACCATATTCTTATGGACAGATGATCCAGGAGGTTTCTCCACTTTCGGCTGGGAGCCAGTCATTATCAGTTCAGGGTTCTTCCATTCGGCCTCACCACAGCCCCCAGGGTGTTCACCAAGGTCATGGCAGTTGTTGCAGCCAACCTGAGACTCCAGGGCATTCAGGTCTTTCTGTACCTGAACGACTGGCTCCTCACCTCCTCCAACAGGCATCAGCTTTGTTCTGCCAGAGGCTATTCTCTCACTCTTGCCCAGCATCTGGGCATTTCAATAAACTTCCAAAAATCCTTCCTTCGTCCTGTACAGGTTCTGGAATTCATAGGGACCAAAATAGATACTCACCTCTCTCAGGCCCTTTTAACATCAGACAGATTGAGCAGTTTATAGGTTCATAGGTTCATACTAGGCTATCTGCCCTAGGGCATTTATAAGCCTAGCCAGAGTGTGTATGGCTTTCGCCACCCATTTTAAATTAATTTTGCTATGCCCTTTTTCGAGGTCAGTATACTGTGCCTCTGTCTAACAGTGACACAGAAGTGATACCCGGGGTAAACCTATGATCTCCCATCCACTCATCAAGATTCCTCTTGAAGAGAGTCAATGAGGGACTATGCCTAAGCTGGACTGGGATTTTATTCCAGAGTGAAGGGAGCCTCTGGGTTATGAATCTGTCCCTCCAGCATGTCCTATTTATTTCAGTGCTGAGCTTTAAGTCCCTCGAGCGCGTAGCTCGATGGGATTTGGATTTTCTGAGGTGCATTAATTCCGGGTTGGACATGGCTTTATACGTCAGGCACAGATCGCCTCTGAGCAGGCAGTATGCCACTGAGTAGAGCTGGAGTTTCTTTAACCGGGCAGCATACGGCATCTGTTTGAGCCCCTTGATCCTCTTGGTGAGGTACTTTTGGGGTCTTTCCAGTTGCTGCAGGTGTCTGGTAAGGTACATCCCAAAAGGGGCATTGTACTCAATTATGGGCCTGATGAGGGATGAGTAAAGAGGCACGATGACCTCCCCTGATCTAGATGTGAATCCCTTCATGATTAGGTGGGCTATATAAAATGTTTTTCTAACCACTTTGGCCACGTGGTTGTCAAATGAGAGATTGCTATCAACTTGGGTCCCAAGGTCCCTAATTACTTCTTCTGTACTTAATGGATTACCACCTATGTGGTAATTTGTGGCACTGTTTTTGCCAAAGGGGATGACTATACACTTTTTGGCGTTTAGCTTGAGGCCATGGCTCTGGCACCAGTTGCCTGTTTCTATGAGGCCCTTTTGGAGGATGCTTGTGTTGGCTGGAGAGTCTATTATGGCACCCAGTTTGCAGTCATCTGCGAACTTGGTCAGCCACAGTCCTTCCATGTTGGCCTGTACCTCCGAGAAATATATACCGAACAAGAGAGGTCCCAAGACTGAGCCTTGTGGGACGCCACTTGTAACTGGTTTGGAGTCTGACATGGCTCCAGCTATTCTAACCATGTGGGTTCTGTCCTTGAGCCAGTTTGCAACCCATCTAGTGACATAGGGGTTTATATTTAAGCTGGTGAGCTTATCTATAATGCCAGTGGGGTATTGTATCGAAGGCTTTTGCAATGTCCAGGTAGGCTGTGTGGACCACCTTCCCCTTGTCAATGGCCTTGGTGACTGTTTCAAAAAAATTGACCAGGTTTAAGAGGCAGGATCTGCCCTTAACAAAGCCGAACTGGGTAGGATCCAGTGTCTGTAGGTCCCCAATATCTTTATTTATAAGGTCCATGATGATCCTTTCCATAGCTTTGCAGACCAAGCTAGTGAGACTTATGGGGCGATAGTTTCCAGGATCCGTTGAGGCACCACCTTTGTGGAGAGGGACCACTGTTGCTGTACGCCACTCTTTGGGTACATATCCTGTAGTAATGCTGAGATTGAACAGTAGTTTTAGGTTTGGGTTTAGCTCTTCTTGGAGTTCATGTAGGACGCAGCCCGGGACACCGTCTGGTCCCATTGATGCTGTGTTTCTTGCTTTGGAGAGGGCAGCTCTTACCTGAGCATCTGAGATGTCAGGGGGGCAGCACTCTGCTGGGATAGATATTAGCCCTTTTGGTGGGGAGGGGGGGGGAGAAGTTTGCCGCTGAACCTGTCAGCTAGGATGTTGGCAATGTCTGTGGGTTTGGTGCATTTTTTGTCATTTTGGACTAATTCTGAGCATATCTAGGAATACCCACCCGGGTTCCTAACATAACTAAAGAAAGCCTTGTGATTATCCTTAGTGTCCTGTGCAATTTTTCTCTCAAAGCTGGCCTTAGACGATTTTATGAGTGCCCGTAGTTTTTTGCTAATACTGATCTGAGATGCCTTCCCTTTTTGGGATTTTGCTGTGTCATGTAGTAGCTTCCTCCTTCTATTGTATAGTTTGTTTATGGCTGGGGTCCACCAGACAGGACGTCTGCCTTTGGAGGATTGGGTCTTGGTTTTATTTGGGATTGCATGATCCATGCATTCCTGAAGGTGTTCATAGAATGTGTTTATAAAGGATTTTGTGGTCTGGGCCGCATTATCCACAGGCCCGGGGGCTTTGAAGGATTCCACCTCGGTTTTGAGGAGTGTGAAATTTGCTTTAGAGAAGTTTTTCACTGTGGTTTTCTGGGCATGGGGTGGGGTCGGGATGTGAATATCCAGTGAGATTAGTTTATGGTCTGATCTTACCAGAGAGGGATACACTTCTGGTCTGGAGCATAGAGTCCCCATGTTGTTGATGATCGGGTCCAGTATGTTTTCCCCTCTTGTGGGAGTGGTAACAAGTTGTTCCATAGCATCTGAGTTTACAAATTCTAGGAACCTTTGGGCTAGGGTGTTGGAGTTAGAGTAATGCTCCCAGTCTATGGTTGGGTAGTTGAAGTCACCCAATATAATGGTGTTTGGAGAGACCTTCATATTTTCCAGTGTTCTCAGGAAGGCCGAGTGGGGTTCCTGGGTTTGGGAGGGTGGTCTGTAGCAGGCTATAAACTGGAAGGCAGTTTTACCTACTGTTAGTTGCACATGGATAGTCTCTGATGCTCCGTGCTGTGCCACCAACCTGGAGGTGTGGGTATCTTTGACGAATATTGATACTCCCCCTCCTTTTGTGTTTCGGTCCAAGTTTTGGGGCCGAAAAGCATGGTATGAGGTATAACCTGGTAGTGCTGGGGTGCTCTCGAGAGCCTTGAACCAGGTTTCTGTTACTGCACAGATATCGATGTTTTCCATGCTAAGGAGAGTTTCGAGTGCATGCATCTTGAGGTTTAGACTTCTGGCATTGAGTAGCATTACTCTTAGTTTCTTATCCCTTGTGATACCTATGGAGGTGGGTTTGTCTTTTGAGCCTTGCCTAAAAAAGGCACTATGGGGTAGCAAGAGCCTTTGCCAATATCCGAATGCCCAGGGGTGACAGGTGCAAGCCGTCCCTAGCGAAGCATCGTGGCTTGTCGAGCATGTCATCCCAGTCTGACAGCCATTGGATCCCCTTTGAATGACACCAATACTTAAGCCAATTGTTGAAATTGATAATCTTGTCTTCATACTGTGGCATCATTCTTGGTGAGGGTAAGATGCTACTCAAGGTCAGGGTCATACCGGCCTGGGCTACATGCTCAGAGAGCTCCTCTTTGTCTCTTTTCATGTAGTCCAGGGAGGTACGTCTCAGGTCATTCACACCAGCATGGACAATGACTGAGTCATATTTGTACTTGCCTTGGAGTGACCTGAGTGCTTGTGTTATGTGGCGGATCCTAGCGCCTGATAGGCAGCTCACCATGACCTTCTCCTTGTTCAGCCTGGTGAGCGGGACGTCAGTGTGCCTGATGATAGAGTCACCTATTACAAGTGTTGTTTAGCCTTAAGGGCTGTGACTGTTCGGCACACTGGCTTTGTGAGCTATGTGTTGCACGTGTTTTGTTTTGGGGTAGCGGTTGCTTGGGTGTCTGCTTTGGAGGTCTCTGCTGCTTAGGCAGATTTTTATTTAGAAACTCCAAAATAACAGAGTACAGATCCCCAGACTCGAGACACAGGATACCAGTTGTAGTTAAATACAGGATACCAGTAGTATAGTAAAATATGTAGAATTTATTCACGAAGTTGTACAAAAATAAAGCCAACACTTGGAGCTTTAATACAGGGTTGAGCGCTTTCATCTGACAAATCCCAGATTTCTTCAGAACCAGTTAGCTCCTAAAATGCATTCCATTTAAAACCTTTTTGGCACCAAAAATTCCTTAAGGTGGATCCAATAAGTACATTTTTGACCATAATCATCAGTTATATACATATATTAACATAGTTTTGTTTACTTAATACTATATGTTCTTAAATATCTTTAAAACTGTGTAAAATAAATTGTATATATAATACATACATAGTGTACTATACTATAAATTAATTTATAAAATATGGGGTAAATTCTCCCTACATATTAACATTCCAAACACTAAACTAAAATAGATTTTGATATCTACAAAATTATCAAGTGCATAATAGATACTTAACTGCTGATGCTTAAACATTATAAAAACTGTTTGAATCAGGTGCACAAACTGTACATTTGTGAATGTTGTAATAATATAATAATACATAATACTGCACACCAAAGTGAATACAAAATGTGGAAATAGTGTGAACAATGGGGTACCATTCTGTATTGTAATTACTAATTCAATGCTAGAAAGGGTTTTAAACTGATGAAATCACTGATACCAGGTAGTGTAGTTGCATCCGTACATATTTGCCACTTGCTTTCAACCCAGGCCAGATAGGTTTTCCAGTTGCCACCTCTACCACCCATCTCAACCTGGTCTATAACAGCAAATGTGAAATTGTGGTCTATACCCTTTTCTAAAATGTGCTTACTTAATGCATTTTTTGAATCACCTTTTTTAATCCTGTACATATGCTCGTAAATGCGAGTCTTAAATTTCCTCTCGGTTTTGCCTATATAGTACAGTTTGTGCACCTGATTTCACATCCTGTGGGATTGCAACCCCCAAACCTGGAAAACCTCAAGCTCGCGGCTTGGTTGATCCAGTTCCACTGATGGCAAGGACTCCCGGTATCTCCTCACCAGTGAAAGCCATTCTGGTAGCAGCACACAAACCTACTACCAGAAAAATTTACAGTAGTAAGTGGAAGCGTTTTTCCATCTGGGCTAGAGACAAGGGTTTGGATCCTTTTACCGTCCCTATCCCGACTGTTCTTGAATTCTTGTCACATATTTTTCATCAAGGAGCCAGTGCATCTACAGTTAAAGTACAGTTGGCAGCCATCTCTCATTTTTACATAGGAGATGAGCTGGGATTGTTAGCTTACACAATAATATGCAAAACATTTTTGAAAGGAATTTTTATGTTAAAGCCGCCAGTTAAGACTGCGGTTCCACCATGGGATCTGACCTTGGTTCTGCAGGCATTAACGAGTCCGCCCTTCGAACCGGCTGCTTCGGTTCAATTAAAATTTTTATCCTGGAAAACAGCCTTTCTGATCACTATTACGTCAGCCAGGAGGGTTTCAGAACTTCAAGCACTTTGCATGAGACCCCCTTATCTAATTTTATCTAAGGATAGAGTCTCTCAGGACTAACCCCTCCTTTCTGCCCAAAGTAGCCTCTGAATCAAATATTAATCAGTCGATTAATTTACCAGTGTTTTTTCCCCAACTTCCAGAACAAAGGGGAATATAAATTAGACAAATTGGACGTATATAAACAACTGCGCTTTTACTTGCACAGGACGAAGGCTACTCGCAGGTCTGATCATTTGTTTGTGTCCTTTGCCAAACCATCCTTAGGTAAGGCTATTACCAAAGTTACTTTAGCAATCTGGATTTTGCAATGCATCATCCATGCTTATTTAGCCTCAGGGAAACCTGCTCCTTCCGGAGTCCACGCCCATTCAACTCGTTCCATAGCTACTTCTGCAGCGTTTTGGTCCAGAGTTCCTCTGGATGATATATGTTCAGTAGCTACTTGGTCTTCTTCTCATACATTCATTTCTCATTATAAATTGGGTACGATATCCAGGAGTAGGGCTTCCTTTGGCTCCACGGTGCTCCAGAATATCCTTCCTTGAGGACATCCCAGGGTTTTTTTTTTAGGTAGCTGGGGACTCTGTCCCACAGGTTGCAGAACAAATGAAGTAACTACTTCAGATAAAGAAGTTATGTACTCATCATAAGGTTCCATCTGAGTAGGTACTTCATTTGTCTGCAACCGACCCCCCCCTCCATGCCCCCTATCCAGTATCGTGCTTCCTGACTATGAATGACATTATTCATGCAGTTAGGCAGTAGGTTATGGTCCTTGGTCGAGAGTCTGGGTTGTTAGTATAGGCAAACTCTATCTGGGGAAAGGGAGTATGTAGCAGGGGATTATGGGTAAGGGGAGGAGCTAGGAGCTTGGATCTTTTAGATAGTAAAGCTGCCGGCTCGGATCTGAGATCGGATCCGATACCCACAGGTTGCAGACAAATGAAGTACCTACTCAGATGGAACATTATGGTAAGTACATAACTTCTTTATTTTTATTTTGGCTGTTAGAGCAAGTTGAATGAAACCTGAGGGGTGGAGAATGTGAAACTTTGTTGGTGTACCATGAATTTTTATGGGAAGTGAGGTTAAATTCAGGGACACCCCCCAGGGCTTAATGGGCAACTTTTGCTGAGTCCTGTATTAAAAATGAAGGCTGGTAAGTTGTGATGGAAAATTTATATAAATTTTGTTTCAAATGAAAAATGGTTTAAGGAATAAGTGTGAACTGTGAAAATATTGTTTATATGTTTTTAAAAACATGTTTTATTAATATTATTTTGTTGTGAATTTTGTACTAATTTTAACAATGATAGTTTGGATTTTCTAATGGCAGGAAATTATGTAAAAATTTCAGCCAATTATTGTTTTTTATTTGTGGAATGACTAGTATAAATCAAGTGGAAAACTGCTCGTTTTTATTCTGATAAAGTCTTCCAGTAAGACGAAAGCACTAAATTCTGTGGAATAAAAATGTAAGATATACTGCTTTTCCTGCTGGTGCTATTGCTTTTTTGTGGTGTGTTCTCAAACTTGAAGCTGTTTACCAGGGTCTGTTTCATTTATTAGTGGTGTTTACTTTGGTTCCAGTTTTATTTCTGATTTTAGAAAAAAAAAGATAAGATTAGTACCTTCATATATGACATACAGTGCATTAATACAATTATTTGACTCTATCTTAACCTTTACTTTTAAGAATACCACCTCCTAAAAGATAACTTTTAAGACTACCGGCTCCTAACAGATGCAAACTATACTAGAGATTGCAACAAGTACTCCTTGACATGTGCATATATTGCATATATGTGTTTTCCAATAATACATATTCCAGTTTACAGCAGGGCATGTGTGCCACTGGTATAGAGTTTTTACTTTAAACCTTTATGTTACACATAATTGAAGAATTAACAGTATTGTATAGTTGGGAAGTGTGGTATTTGAGCCCACAACCTCTGACTAAAGTCTAATATTGTACTCTTGGTTTGTGCTATAGACTAATGCATGCATATTTGCTTTTACAGTTGAGATATGCATGCTCAATTTGATACAACTCTATAAAATACCAAAAAAGCTATCTTTAACCTTTAATGCTACAATAGCACTACGCTTCTGCTGCATACATGCCACATGCTTCCCTCATCTTTGCCAGTCTAGCCTCATGTGTTCTTATATTGACCACCCGGTCCATGGCAGCTGTGGAAAAAACAGAACATAATAGAATACCATTATGAATACCAGTCTTGCCTATATTCAGCATTTAAGTCTTACAAGTGCTCTCTGCAGTTGATACTTACACAGTTGTGGGATGTCTGCGTCCTAAACTCTTTCTTGATCCAAGCATCAAAGGTATCCCTCTTCCTCCTCTGTAGGTCATTATAATGATGCCTACATTGGTCACCAGTTCGTTTGATACTGGCTGCACTGGATACAGCCCAGGCTAAACTATCCCAAGCTTCTAACTTATACTGGGAGCCAGAATAGCCCCCCTGCAGAAGCCTGGCACTGTGGTTCTTAACTAGGAGTCCAATAAAAATCTTGGACTCCTGAACACTCCATCTCTGCACCCTAAACCTGACACCTTCTCCACAAATGGCTGCCATGTCTACCACAGATCAAGAGCAATGGAGAGTGATTATTTCCCGACAGTTCCAGTTACTGCATTTACTGGGAGTGCGCACACTGTTTGAAAATGTTGTGCTCCGCTTACCATCGTGCAAACACGGTACTTGGCAGTGAGCATCTTTGAGCACAATGTTTGCGCGATGGTAAGCAGAGTGCAACAGTGCCAAGCAGTGAGACATTACATAATTGCAGTTGCAATTTCAAGATTATTGGATGTACAGGTAGTTGTATCTATGTGTTAGGCAGATGTGAAGGCCATGCCAGTCCAGATAGCAGAAATATACTTACAAGAATATAGTACACAGTATATCCACAGTCATACATCAGATAATAAATGTGATGATACATAGATATATACAGAAATAACTGACAATACTAGCCCTCATGAATATAATTCATATCAGCTTCACTATGTCAAGTGTTATAAGTGAGAGTGACTATAATGGGAAGTGGAACAACAGTAAAAGTGTTTGGAATATGCTGTATTCGAACTCAAGATCATGTTTATGACAGTCCTACACTTACACCTGTTGCCATAAAAAGGTTGAGGAAACACCTGTGCAAGTTGTAATGCATTGGTATAAACTGCAATATATATACACAGTCATACATCCGACTGTGGATATACTCATACACAGCTCATAAATCATCTGGTAAAACATTAAATGCTTTCACCCACTCAACATGGCTTTAGACCCAGACATAGCACTAACACCGTCCTCATTTCCTTCTTAAACACAATAAACAGAGCTCATGCTGCTGGCTGCTTAGTCTCTGTCACTCTTTCTTGATTTATTGAAAGCATTTGACACCATCTCCCACTCCCTACTGCTGACCAAACTCTCGAACCACGGCCTATCTCTCCCCACCCTACAATGGTTTACTAACTATCTCAGCAAAAGGCAACAATCTACCATATGGCAGCATTCTTTCTCCCCTTTTATTACTACTAATACAGGTGATCCCCAAGGTTCAATTCTGGGTCCCCTACTATTCTGTATATTTGTCAACATCCTAAATAATACTCTTACCCACAGTACTGTCGTCCAGTACACAAATGACTCAATTATCATCTGCTCTTTTAAATCTATCACTGAATTACAGCGTCTTACCCAAGAATCATTTATCTTTACTGAGCACTGGATGTCCCAGAATCACCTTGTCCTTAACCCCAATAAAACAAAACTCTTATTTCCCCCCACAAAATCTAGCCCTATTGACAAGTCTCTTCTCACTGTTTCTTCTCAAAACAACACTATCATCGAAGTTGTCCCTAGTACCAAACTGCTAGGTGTCATCATTGATGACAAACTAACTTTTGACCTCCACATCCACAGCAACCTCAAAAAAAAAACATCAAAAGCTAGTTGCCCTTTATAGGCACAACTATTTCCTTAGCCTCTCTGCTAAAAAGGCTTTGGCCTCATTCTTCCTGCTTCCAGATCTGCTGTATGGTGCCCCCATCCTTACCAACCTCCAATCCTCCTTAAAAAATAGAGTCTTGCTACAACAAAGTCACTAAATTTGCCACAAACTCTAAATTTTCTATACATCACTGCTCCCCTCTCCATAAACTAAACTGGCTGGAATTCCCTCACCAACTCACTTATCTGCAGTTAACTACAGCCCACAAGATGCTCTACCAACCTGAAACTTGCCCTTCCCTCTCATCGATTCTGACCATGTATCACCCCAATTGCCACCTCAGGTCTGAAAACAAAATATTATTGTCTGTCGAGAAACCCAAACTCTCAGCCAGGCAAATGTTGTACTCTTATGTTGTCTCCAAGTTATGGAATAATCTTCCTCCTTCACTCAGGACAATCAGTAATCATGCTTCCTTTAAGAAATCCCTCAAATTACATCTCTCCTCTCACTGGCTATGCTCCTACACCCCAAAAAATAATCCTTGCACCTGACTCTCACTATAAAGCCTCTCCCTTACCAATTCTTCTACAAATACTCCCCTCTTCTTCTCTGTACCATTCTTATTCCTTGCTGTCACCTTGTCAGTACTCTTCCTTCTTAAGCCTTTCTGTCACCTCCTATATACCTTAGCTCAGCTTACCACTGTATGAACATTTTGTTACACTCTTCTGTTCTTCTAGAAAATATAGCATCATTGCCTGACTGTAAAATACTATAGTTGTCTTTTTATGTGTTAGTACTGTTCAAAACACCTCTTTCTATGTATCAACATTCCTTCAAAACTACATTCCTAAACATTCTTAACTCCCTTGCTCCTCTTTGCACATTTAGAATCAAATCTAATACTGCTCCTTGGCTCACTAAATCTACCAGAACCCTTATGAAAGACCAGGATAGTATTTGGAAAATGTGGACTAAAACTAGGACCCCTTCTCTTCTTCAGAAATATAAAGAACTCAGAAATAAAATTTAAAAAAATCATCCATTATGACAAAATAAACTTCTACACCAGTCCTCCCTCTACTCTCAAATCAGACCCAAAGAAATTCTGGAGCTCTATTAAACAGACTCTTCATCCAGGAAACCCTTCCTCTCCTAACCCATGTCCCAAAGCAACACCTGAAGACATAGCCAATGAATTTAACAATCATTTTATAAACTCAATAACCTCCATAATAAATCCCCCCCCCCAGAAACAACACTAGCACCCCCACAAACTCTACACCTCTTCCAAACCATCCTAACTCCTTCTCTCTAAAAGCAGTATCAACTAACTATGTAAAGTCATTACTCTCTAAACTTAAACCTTGCTCCCCATCTGTTGACAAGCTACCCTCTTACTTCCTGCAGATTGCCTCTGAACCTCTTGCCTATCCTGTATCCATCTTAATCAACCGATCCGTTTCTGAATCCTATGTCCCCACTGTATGGAAGAATTTCTTTACTCTGCCCATTCACAAAGGGGGCAACTCCTCAAACATATCCAACTTCAGACAGATTGCCATACTCTCGCCACTCTCAAAAATCCTAGAGAAATGCATTCACAAGCAGGTAATGCATTACCTTCACCAGGAAAACCTTCTCATACCCACACAGCATGGTTTCTGTCCCAAGCATAGTACAACTACTGCACTCATATCATTCATCAACATAGTCTCCCTAGCTCGTGATAACAATAAGCTTGTCTCATGCCTATTCCCTGACCTTTCTAAAGCCTTTGACACTGTCTCTCACCCACTCCTAGATAAACTCACTAACTTACATTTCTCTCCCCCTGCAAGCTCCTGGTTCTCCAGCTATCTCTCCACCCACCAGCAATCAGTTAAATGGCTCTCTGCACTATCCTCCCCCTCTCACTGTACAAATGGGAGTCCCCCAAGGGTCCATACTTGGACCACTAATGTTTAATATTTTCACCAACTTGCTCTACTCCTCTTGTCCCCAGTCATCTCTTGTGCAATATGCTGATGACTCAGCTGTTATAACCATTGTTGACAACCCAACTGACCTCCACTCAACTACCCAGGCATCCTTCCACACTATTGAGACTAGACTTAGTGAAAACAAACTAATACTTAATCCAAAACAAACTAAGCTCCTACTCTTCCTCCCTTAAAACATCACCACACTCAAAAGTACATTTACCATCTTATCCTGCAACAACACTATCATCTCAGCTGAATCTAGTACTAAATTGCTAGGTGTTACCATAGATGATCAGCTTAAGTTTGATCTCCATATTACTAACTCAGTAAAAAGAACTCATCAGAAACTTGGACACCTTTTCCGTAGCAAGAAATACTTAACTAACACTGCCCGAATAACTCTATTACTATTACTCCCAACACTCCTGTACAGCTGTCACATATTCACAAACCTAAATTATACACTTATTTCCAAGCTTGAAACTACCTATAATAAGATCACCAGATTTGCAGCTAATCAAACCTTCAAGTCACACCACTGCTTAGCACTACAGCAACTAGACTGGCTAGAATTCCCTCAGCTGCTCCAACTCTACCAACTATAAATCATCCACTCTATCCTCTACCTACCCTCCTTCTGCCACTGGCCTCTCCACTATCATATCCAAATATTCCCCTGCAAGGACACTAATCAGCTCAAATCAAGAATTATTAGACATCTACAAACCACAAAACAAAATAGGCTGCCTTCTCTATAACTATAACCCAGCTATATCCTGGAACCAACTCCCCTTGGAAATAAAATCCCTCCAGTATAGCAAAAGTTTCATATTAGCCACAAGGAAATACCTAAAAACAAAGTGGTCTTGCCACTGTAGCCAACCACCCTGAAACCACCATCCTTTCACCTATTTCACCACCTCACTCTTAATGTATCTCTAAAACTGCCTCTTCTACCTCTTCCCTTCTTCTATCTCCAACCACTCTTAATTCTTACAGTCTCAAAACAACCTACCTGTCTAGTCTGTCTCCTATACTCTACCTCCCCTACTAGCCATTCTTACTTTCCTTTCTTGTTTCCAGACTTCTATACAACTAGATCCGACCCACTTTAAATAAGCATCTGCTTAACTATTAACTCATTTTGCTATAAGCAGCTTAAATAATATTGTAACTAGTCACATTTCCTTCTGCTAATTGTTTAAAACCTTGTTTGTAACAACTCACATACTTGTCTGCCAATTATTAATACTCTGTATAACTGAATTGCCTGAGGAGATTTTTTTTCTCTCCAGGTCTCTGCTTGTAAGATCCTGTAGCTGATTGTTACTACTATGTTACTAAAATTTAATAAATTGTCTTGAGGAGCTTTTCTCCACGGGTCTCTGCTGAAAATGAGCCAAAAGTTCAGCCAGACTAACCCGGTTAATAAATGTCAAATAAATAAATAAAAATAAATAAATAAAATGTGTTTCTCTTTTGCATGTAATCAATGACTAGTATGTAATTAATGTAATGATACTACTGCTCAAAGCTCAGAGTGTCCTATATATTAACATTTTTACTTTGTACATAATTAATGTGTTTTTTCTCCCTGGGCCTCCACTGAAAATTGGCTCTTCCTAGGCCCAGTGGACTTTTCTGGTTAACAAATGTAATAAATAAATAAAATAATATCATAACAGTAAAACAATGGTTGCACACCCTATACTATAAACCAGGACAATCTGTACTCCAGCCCTACACTTACACCTGCTGCCACAGGATTAGTTACATGACAGTCCCTATTTTACAAATCATTCTTAAGCTCTCACTGTTAACCACAATGCAACGTCACTTAACAGGTTTGTGCATTGCCCAATAGTATTAATTGAATGCATCCAGTTTCTATTTTTGGTTGTCTGGCTTCTGTCATCTTCCTGGGTGGGCCAGTTGTTCAGTTTGTGCACTACTATCCTTTGTGCAAACCAAGCCAAACCTGACAGTCAGTTTTCTCAGTCTCATGTGCTTGCACTAAAATGTGCATCGTGCAAACACTGGCCATTATTTAAAAAAAAAAAAGAAAGACAAGGGTGAAGTAGTTGAAATGAGGAAAAGCAACCTATGACAAACACACTAGAAAATGTTAGTGCACATGAGATATTACTAGATAGGTCTGGATTTGAACTCTCACTCCAATGCACCTTCAGGGCACAGGATGGGTACCTTATCCCTCTTTGCCACACAAACAACTTTGCAGCTAAGAACTTCACTCAGTATGTACACAACCAACATGCAACAGCATCTACAGTGGTATCAGACTATACAAGTATTATTTGTACATTTATTAGTTTTGGATGTAGTGCACCTAGTGATTACACAACCTGTCATGATTATTGCTTGGAAATATTCAGCTCTGTCTTACATTTCTGTGTTTGTTAGTCATTCTTCATTTATCTGAGCAGTAAAGTGAGGCATGTAGTGTATAGTATTGTCTATAGTATTGGCCTTAAAATGTGTGAAGATATTAAGTGCAAATAATATCATATGCAGTTAACAACAAATGAAGGATAGGTTGGATGTTGAGGAACACAACCAGTCACTTGTGTGCTGCTTACTTACATTTCCAACCTTGCATCTAACACTTTGTAGATTTAACCTGATAAACCCACTGGAAATAAGGTAGCCTGCAGATCTGTTTTGTTTTCCTTCTCCAAAACACTAATTAGTCACAGTTGAAATGCATTAAACCAAACACCGAGGGAGGGCCTGCACTATGTTTCATCCCCACACGGATCCAATTTTTTGGGATTCAGCAATTCTAATGAGTTCATGCCTCATTTTCATCTTCACCCTGCTAACAGCCCTAAATCTATATCATATAAAAAAGCAACCATGTAGCTAGGCAAACTGATGGTGAGACTTGTCCAATATGCACAAAATGAGTAGCTAGCTGTGTAAATGGAGCATACAGCCAACACCATAAGATAATTAATCCACCCAAAATGACCAACGTTCCAGCCATAAGCAGAAAGCAGAAAATAATTGCAATAGTAGATTGAAGAACAGCTTTATTCTCTTCCAGACAGCATAAAAAAGGTTAGCGCTTTCATGGTTGTATCACACCACTTCATCAGACCATAAAATGCTGCTAAAAACATTAATTAATATAGCATTTCATAAAATCAGTCATCCTATCACAACATGGCACTAATTACCAACTTAAAGGAACAGAAGACATATCTACTAAAGCTAACCAAACATCTACAAGTCTAATATTCACAATAAAAACTTTTCATCATTGTTACTCTACATATATATATATATATATATATATATATATATATATATATTTTTTTTTTTTTAACAAGTAAAACATCAAACACATATTTCCTAAAAACAAACCAAATTGTACAAAGAATACAAAATATATTATATGTATGAGCATCCATAACCTATACATGAAACTTTGTTGATTCATTTAGAAAGGCGTCTGTTTTTTATTATTTCTTAAAAAGAATGGAATGGAACAAAGGGGTTGCTCGAACAGCAGAACGAAGCAGAAATATTTGCAGGAGACTCCGACCAGAGCCGAATGCAACTGAAGACAGAGAATGGAATATTAATATGGAATATATCCAATAAATGTTTATCACCAGCAGGACTTTCATTATTAAACCGGGGACTATCGTTTATTCCTACACAGTCCTTAGAGGTAACGGATACTGTCTTAGATTTTAAAATGTTTAGTATGAATTTACAGCTGAAGTTGTTATTTAAAGATGCAAATAATGACAATGTTTCTATTTTTAGAAAACCGAGTACATTTGTGCCAATGGGTCATCCTAATATAGACATGTTTATTAAATTATGTGAAGATGAGGTTTTTGACAAGTTGAAAGACAAAGGCAATACACATTTGATGAAATGTAATATATCTAGAAATGAGGAACAGGCTTTGAAGGGGCTGAAATCTGACCAGAATATAACAATTAAACCTGCAGATAAGAAAGGCCCAATTGTGATTATGAACACATCTTTGTACAATGAAAGAATGTTGGAGATGTTGAGTGATGAAAAACCATATAAATTAATAAAAGAGACTGATTTGGAAGGAATAGTGAATAGTATAGGAACAGCGTTACATGATTGTCTGCTAGATGGATTGATAAGTAAAAGATCTATATAATTATTTTTCAGTATCTAAACCATTGACACCAGTAATACAGGGTTTACCGAAAATTCACAAGAACGCATATAAACCTCCTCTTAGACCGATAGTGTCAGGTAGAAACTGGCTAACAGAGCCTTTATCCATCTTTGTAGAAAAACCTATTAGACCAGTGGTAGATAGTAATCCTTGCATCTTAAGAGACACTAAATAATTTCTTCAGGATTTATATGATTTTTTAGAGTGCACAAAAGAGGAAAGGAGTTCATTAATATTAGTCACTGTGGACGTCTGCTCTCTATTTACATCTATCCCAAACACAATAGGTATAGAAATGTTAAGGGATTATTTGATTAATGATGGTACATGTGATCACAGGAAAATAGATTTAGTATGCCTGTTAATGGATTTGATTTTGAGGCATAATGTGATGCTGTTTGACCATCGATTATACCTACAAAAAGAAGGTGTAGCCATGGGCATGCCAAGTGCCAATAGCTATGTGAATTTAGACATGGCAATGTGGGAGTAAGAACAGATTGTTTCAGGTAGAGGGAGTCAAATTGTCTTTTATAGATGATTTGTGAACGATCTTTTCCTGTTGTGGAAAGGGAATGAGGATGAATTTAGAATGTGCCATCGTGAGCTGGATGCCAGTACACAGTTCTTGAAGTTTGAGATGCAATTCTCTAGTGAGCAGATTAATTTTTTAGATGTAAATATATATAAAAATGAATGAGGGGATTTCTCAACAAGCATATATCGGAAAGAATGCTATAAAAATACTCTTCTCCACAGGAGTAGTATGCATCCTGGCTATATTTTTAATAATATAGTTAAAGGACAAGTCCTTAGAACCTCCAGGTTGGAAGTGGAAGATGTTAAATTTAATGTAGAAATAGATACTCTAAGAGTGAGGCTACATGAGAGAGGCTATAAGGACAACAAAATAGATAATCTAATGAAGGAGAGTATAGTGAAAAGAAAAGATGTTGGGGAAAACCATATTTTTCATCTAACCCAAGAACACATGTTCATAAGAAATGAGAAAATATGGAGCAGGTAGTAAAAGTACCTACATATTACTCTAGCAATGTTGATATATTAACAGATACGGTTAGGAAGTACTGGCCAGTTCTAACACAAGATCCAATAATTAAAGAATTGGTAGGTGACAGACCAAGCTTCCTTTTTAAGAATAAAAAGTCTTTAAAAAGAATGTTGTGCTATCATCGTGAATCTAGGGGGCAATATGATGATGTGATGGGTACTGTAGCATGTAAAAAGTGTAATCAATGTTCATTTATAGCGCAGAATAACACTTTTTTGCATCCAGATATGCAACAGGCTTTTACTTTTAAGATAAAAGTGAACTGCAACAGTAAGAATGTGATATTTTTGGCAGTTTGTGAGGTATGTTCATCCTTTTATGTTGGAAAAACCAACAGGGAGTTGAGATTTCATATACGTGAACATTTGCTGAACATGAGAAAAGGTACCATTACTAATGCCGTAGCAAAGCATGTCTCCCTTACTGATCCATCACATGTGTTTAAGTTTCGGGTACTGGAACAGGTATTTGAGAATGAAAGGGGGGGCGATTTAATCAATCGCACTGAAACCTCTGAGACCAGATGGATTATTAGATTGAGGGCGCACAGAGGCAAGGGATTAAATAATAGGATACCCTTGAAACCTATTTTAAAAAATAGAAGTCTTTTTACGAAATAATAAAAAATAGAAGCCTTTCTAAATGAATCAACAAAGTTTCATGTATATGTTATGGATGCTCATACATATAATATATTTTGCATTCTTTGCACAATTTGGTTTGTTTTTAGGAAATATGTGTTTGATGTTTTACTTGTCAATATGTATATATATATATATATATATATATATATATATATATGTTTTTTTTATTTTGTTTTATTTAAATATATATATATGTAGAGTAACAGTGATGAAAAGTTTTTATTGTGAATATTAGACATATATGTTTGGTTAGTTTTAGTAGATATGTCTTTGGTCCCTTTAAGTTGGTAATTATTGCTGTGCTGTGATAGGATGACTGATTTTATGAAATGCTATATTAATTAATGTTTTTAGCAGCTTTTTATGGTCTGATATGATACAACCACGAAAGCGCTAACCTTTTTTATGCTGTCTGGAAGAGAATAAAGCTGCTCTTGAATCTACTATTGGAATGATTTCTGCTTATGGTTGGAACGTTGGTAATTTTGGGAGGATTAATTAGCTGATGGTGAGACTTGTTTATGTTGGAAAGACTGTACATAACACTATTTCATCTGTACAGAGGAGTACTGAACTTCAGAAGGTATACTTCCATTTGGTCAGTTACATACTGCATATGCTGGAATGTATTTAAGAAAATTCTGAAGCAAAGGATTTTACGCTTTTATCTGTATGCATTACTTAGAAGTGTACTGATGGCTTAGGGATGTTTGCCAAGCCATTTCAAAGGTATACATGATTGCCAATGCATGAAAATGGAATGCATTGTGATAAATATGTACAGATGTTTTAGGGACAGTTCCTTTGATAGAACTTATAGCATTTCAAAGATGGTTTGTTAGCAAAATGTGTCATTTTCCTGTTTTTTTTTTTTGGGGGGGGCAAAGGTGAGTTACTGTTATGTCACAAACAAGGACAGACTGTTCTTTTGTGGGTGGGGGAAGTAAAGGTGAGTTACTGTTATGAGACAAACAAAGATATGTTGCTCTTGTTACACTGCTTGGTTTTCATCCTGTCTGTGGTTCGTATTTCACATCTGTAGACTGTTGTATGTTTCTACAGGGGAGTAATACTAACTGGCTACCTTTTCTGTTTTATCTAGAAACAGTTATTTAGTAGTTATATGATACTTATGTGTATTATCCTTCTGCTGTCTTGTAGGACACCTAGGAATATGCCACCCAGACATGTCAATCCTCAGAGACCCCCCCCTTCAGTGATGCCGAGAACCAGGTTGTCGTGGATGTCTTTAGACAACATGGTGTTTTTCTGCTGGAAAGGGCATGGGGAGATATGGCATGTAGGATGAAAATTTTGCAACAAATAGTTGCTATTATAAATGCTGTGGGTGGCCACAGCAGAACATACAAGCAAGTGTGCCACAGGGCCACTGACATGATCACATCCGCACAGAAGAGAGCAGCTGCAGTGGCCATGACCAGATGGGTACTGGGGAGGGCCTACTAGGGAACCATCACTAACACCCAGTGTTAGACTTCCTAGCCAATATCAGGGATCCAGACAGCTCACAGGAGAGTGCAGTACAGCATGTCCTGGATGTGGGAGCAATAATGTCAGAGACAGCAAGCACGCCCCAGGAGGAGCTTCCAGGTAGGCTTTGGTATCTCAACTGTTGAATACTGTTGTATAGTAAAACAATTGATATCAGTACATTACTTCTTTGTCACATGTATTTTTATGGGTGGGGGGATTAAAGACTGGTACAGTTATTAGCTTAGGTTTGAGTTGACAGCCACGTCCTTTTTAACAGTATAGTTAATGGACATATAAAGAGGTAAAACACCTGTGTTACTTTTAATTGTGATGATGTTGCCCTTACGTCTTGCTTGATCTGGCTTGCAGATGAGCCTCTCATTTGCAGATAGTAAGCTAAACATTTTTATGTCAGTACTGATGAGCGACTAAGAGAAATATTTTAGTGTTTGCTGTAGATGTCAGGCCTGTTGTGTGTATTGCTGTACTGTCTGTAATAGTGGTACAATTGTTAGTTTGTTAGCATATATTGGACTACAGTAATGTAGGTATTAATTTTGTCCTGTGTTTCTTGCTTTTTTATCACAAGTGATCATGGCAGTGAAAGTGTGGGCCCTCTGCCACCTGATGTCAGTGTATCAGCAGACTGTGATGATGATGGTGGCCAAACTGAGGCACATTTAGGGGGTGCAGAGGTTGAACCTGACACTAAGGTTGACATACAGCCATTGCCTGCAATTCCATCGGACACAGCCAGTAGGCATACACCTAACCATTCCAGTGACACCACAGATACTGGACAGGTGGAGGGCGAGGCCATTGATTAGGGAATTACTGTAGCTTCAGTGCCTGTTGAGTCTGGCCATATCCAAAGTGTGGGTGAGGTGCAACACAGGAGGGTTGATAGGGGTGCTTGGAGGGGGACTGCTGTCCCTCCTCCATCTGGTGCATGTGTCTGTTCCCGTGCCACTCAATGCATGTTTAGTTCATGATGGAGGCACAGGCACGTTCCCATAGCTGTTCCAGATGAATGGTCCGGGTTGTAGATGTGGTTGAGAGTGACATGCGTAAATGTCTCCAGTGTTTTGCGGATTCCATGGATCATGTGAATGACACAATGGAACGTGGGGTATCTGTCATGGATCCTGTGGTGTCTGTGATATAACATCTGCTGGGAGGGGAATGACATTCTCGTGGGTATAAGTCAGCCACATTATCTGCTGTCAGGTAATGTGGCCATGCCCAGCCATTCTCCCATAGTGGCAGTATTTCCACTACACTGTCAGTGAGTGTGCTGTCCACATCTAGATGTGGCAGGCCATGGAGTTGTGGTCCTGGGCATCTCCAGGAAGTGAGCTCATCCAGCAGACATCGGTCACTTTTGGACAACAAAGATGAACTGTTACCTCTACCATGCATGGCTCACATCTGTCCGACATACCAAGATACAGAGCCAGCACAGAGCTTGGCTGTGTCCATGTAGGTTCTCACACACCAATTTCACCTGGAGGACCCCTACAGACACACACACAACAGTTACATTGTTCAACCATGCAGCTTTAAACTCATTCAGTCACTGGCCATTTTTTGGTTTATCCAGATGTCTGCTAGCTTCTCTTTCTTAATCACACATATTCGCTGACCTTTGATGTCAGCCTAGGCTTCCTGCTCCCCCACATAGCACCCTGCACAAGTGATGATAACTGTGCCATATCCTTGTTTTCTATCATTTGGATTCAGGGATACATAAGCTTTGTGTCTGATGCTCAGGGTGCATAGCTGACTTAAAGTGCTTACTATATGTGCATTTATGATGTTGAACTGATAATTCTACCTTTGACTTATATTGCCCTTGGGAAGTTATATAATTGATAGCATCAAAATTCCCAAGTTTATTGTGACTGATGTTGTGAGGGTTGTAAAGTTAGAGACTGCAATGCATATCATTACTTTCTAACTTCTGAATTTCCAGTACAAATGTAGGGTGCTAAACTGGGCCATGCAGTGACTATTAGTACTTTTCAGGGGTATGACTGTGTGAATCTTTGATCCCCGAGACCAACTACTTAATAATGAACACATATAAGTCACACATGTGAAGTAAAAGGAAGAACTATTGCCTGAAAGTGTACCAATTATTGTGGACCTCAGTATTCTGGATTTCTGTTTTCCTGCTTTGTGAATTATTGCCTTGTGTATGTCTACACTGTGCTGTTGTTAACTACTGTTGTTCTGCATTACTTTGTGCATAGGTGTAAACACTGCTGTGTTCTTAGCTAGCTATGTGTGTAAGACACTCATACAATGGAAATTAATGCTAGGTATACGGTCTCTGCCTACCTGTATTCATTTTTTTCTCTCTACCCATGGTATTTTTGTCTCTCGCTCTTTTCCTGAATTACTTTCTCGTAACTAATCTCCCTCCTCTCTGTTTTATAGCCCTAGTGGATTTTTCTCTGCGGTTTTCTCCTGGCCACAGTACAGGCAATACAGGTTTGAGGACCTTAACAGAAACCCTGCAACTCTATCTGTCTGGAAGCCACCATTTTAAGCTTAAAATAATACCACTGAAGTATATGTCCCAGTAAATAACTACTAAATAAGCTAATCATTTAATTAATGCTAGACTTTATAAGCACAACAAGAATTTACAGTGTTTTTTCGCTAGTCATCACGAAAAGCAGACGCCAGCAGCTCCTATCCTTTCTCTTTGGTTACTCACTATCCTCATAATGTTTCTGTGTATATTCTTCTGTTCTGCACTTTACCCTTCCCTGAATTAATTTCTAGCCTCACTCATAATTGCCTTTCCTAGTGCACCTGCCCTATTTTACTGTCTTCAGACTCTTACATAATAATTTTATGTTTTGACCTGCTTTTAGCTGCTAGTAATACCTCTCTCTCCCCCTCCAAAGCCCCTCTCTATTGTAGCTTATTTTAACCATACAGCACTGGGTTTGCTTCAAGTAAATCTACTTGTGTACCTTAAGGCCAGTGTCCTTTTGTAAGCTTACTTCTGCTCATATTTTATTTCTTTTTATTTTATTTCTGGTGACTATACCTTTAGAAACTTTATATCCTTGTCTCTCAAGCTAGTTTTTCACTATCTTTTTCTGGTTGTTTCTATGATTTCATCTTAACCAGGGTGCTAGCCCCGCTCCGTTCGCCCTCACTACACTTGGGCTCACTTCGCTCCTCTACCCTACCCCCATTCCCACCCACCCCCATTACAATTACCTTTATACCTAACTATCCCTCCACTTCATGTCCCACTAGCCACTACAATTCCACTTCCTGCCAATTGCCACAACCACCTTACTAATATGTCAATCTTGTCAACACCACTTCCTCTATACCACTGTCTCTCTACCTACTCTATCTTACCATATTCTTTTCCAACATGTATTATTTTCTAATATCTTCTACACTACTCCTTATTCTCTCTATCTCCACCTCTTACCACTCCAATCTCTCTGACCCACTCCTATGTTTACCAACTTCTCACTCATACAACATATATTCAACTACTTCATCTTTTACTATCTCCCCTAATCTCTTTACTACCTCTACCTCAAGCCTATATAAACTATCCATAATACAGGTTTTTAAACCTTCCCACAAAGCTAAGTCAAAACTATACAAACTCCATCTAGCATCTACTACACACTCTCGCCTCACTAAAAACCTACTTTGTTCTGGAGATATCCATCCCAACCCTGGCCCCTCTTCTCTCCCCAAAACTACCTTTACACTGCCCCCATCTTACTCCTCTAACAGTCACAACAATCATCTTCATCCAAATACTTAACTATTTACTCATTGAATATTCAGAGTCTAGCAAATAAAGTCACTGAGATGCACTCATGGATAGCTCTCAATACCCCTCACATCCTCTCCCTATCTGAAACCTGGCTCAAGCCACAAATCTCAAATAGTGAAATACTCCCACCAGGTTATAATATCTTCCGATCTGATAGAACTGTAAAAAAAGGTGGTGGCATGGCCATCCTCTACTCAAACATTCTTAACCTCTCACCATACCCTTCCCCAATTCCTGACTTCCTCCCAGCTGAAATCATCATCCTTAACTGCCATCTGAATCCCCACAAAAAACTTGCAATTGCCTCCATTTACCTTCCTCCTGGTAACAATCTGCCCATTCTTGAAAACATCCTATCCTGGTTCTCTCACAACATACTATATGAGACACTTATCCTTGGTGATGTGAACATTGATTGGTCCAAACTCACAACTGACTCCCCCCAACTCAGTATCCACCTACATGGCTTCCACCAACTTATAACATCTCCCACTCGCTTCCATAAAAATTCCACTTCCAGCTCCATCATAGACTGGATCCTTACCAATTCCCGCCACCAGTACCACAATCCCACCACCTTACCTGACCCCCTCAGTGATCATCTCCCTACCACCATCTTAAGACACTACTCCCATATTCCTAAACCCCACCTTATCAAAGACTGTCGAAAACTATCGACTTTCAATTCATCCCAATTTAACTCCATTCTCCACAACATAGATTGGTCCATCCTAAAACACCTCCCCCTAAACGATGCTGTAAGCATTTTCAATAGCATCTTCATGAATACTCTAAACTCCTTAGCTCCCTCTAGGAAGATCAGAGTGAAATCAAACCATGCTCCCTTGCTCTCCAAATAGACTAGGTCCCTTATGAAACAAAGAGATCATGCTTGGAAAACCTGGACTAAAATGAAACAACCCCCTTTTCTTCAAAAATGCAGGCAATTGAGGAACCTTGCAAAAAAACATACAACTAATGACAAAAAGTTATACTATAGCTTTGCTCAGCTTAACAACAAATCCAATCCTCGAAAATTTTGGTCAACTCTCAACAGCATCCTCTATCCTGGAAAGCCCTCTAATCCCTCCCCATACCCTAACTCTTCCTCTCAGGAAACAGCTACCCTCCTGAATAAACACTTTATCTCTTCCATCCAAAATCTGATAACCTCTAAGCCAAACTCTACTTCGACACCCACCTCTCCAAGTCCCACTAACACAACTTTGTTTTCTTTTGAGCCAGTTCCCATTACTTACAGCAAATCTCTACTACTCAAGCTAAAACCTTGCTCTCCTTCCACTGACAATCTATCTCCTACATTCCTCAAACTTGCTGCTGACTCAATTGCCTATCCTGTATCTATACTAATTAATCGATCTATTCTGGAATCAACTGTCCCCACCCTTTGGAAATCCTTCTTCACTATTCCTCTTCATAAAGGTGGAAACTCCATTGACCCCTCAAACTACCGACCCATTGCCATTCTGTCCCCCCTCTCCAAGATATTAGAAAAATGTATTCACTCACAGCTTCTCAATCACTTCCTCACACACCACTTACTTACCCCTACCCAACATGGATTTCGTCCTCACCACAGCACCAACACTTCCCTCCTCTCCTTCACTCATATCATTGCAGAGGCCCTAGACAACAATAAACTAATTTCCTGTTTTTTTCTAGATCTCTTCAAAACCTTCAATACTGTCTCTCATCCTCTACTACTATCCAAACTCGCAAATATCCACCTATCCCCCTCCGCACTTGCCTGGTTTAATAGTTACCTATCTGTCAGGGAGCAATCTGTCAAATGGCTCTCATCCTCCTCACCTTTCCTTCCCATCTCCACTGGTGTTCCCCAAGGCTCCATCTTGGGACCCCTTTTGTTTAACATCTTCACCAATGATCTTTACACCTCATGCAAAGAATCCTCCCTTATTCAGTATGCCAATGACTCCACACTTATATCCATCTCAAATAACATTCCTGAACTACACTCCCTGACCCAACAGGCCCTACTATCCACTGAACAATGGCTCTCTCACAACCTATTGATCCTAAATCCCAAAAAGACCAAACTCCTACTTTTCCTTCCCCGTTCTCTTTCTCATCACAAAACCTCCTTTTTTATTACATCTTCTAACAATACAAACATCAAACCCGACACCCACACAAAACTCCTACGGGTCATTATCGATGATGAACTCAAGTTCAACCTACACATACTCCAATGTATAAAAAAAAAAAAAACCAGAAACTAGGTCTGCTATATCGGAACAAAAAATTCCTAACCCCTGAATCTAGACTTACCCTGGGCCAGGCACTCCTCCTCCCCTCCATCTTATTACACCACCCCAGTTCTTACCAGTATCCAGGCCTCCACTCTAAACAAACTGCAACAGACTTACCATAAAATAGCCAGATTCATTACTAACTCCCCATACAACTCACACCACTGCATTTCTTTAAACTCTTTTCAATGCCTTGAACTTCCCCAGTTTCTGCTATCTTATCAATTTCATATGCTACACTCTATTCTTTATAAACCCTCCTTCTGTCCATCTCTATCTTCCTTAGTCTCAATCTACATCCCATCCCGGACCCTTCATACTTCTAACCAACAATTACTTGATATGTACCACCCAAAGAGGTCAGTAGGCATACTACTGTATAAACACTCCCTTGCCCATGCTTGGAACAAACTTCCCCTTGACTTACGTTCAATCTCCCATACCTCACACTTTAAAAATTAACTAAAAGCTTATTTTCTCAATTCTAGAACCTGCCCTTGCCATGATCCTACCTAGTCTCCCTTCCCTTTATGTACCCTCAAAAGGGCCATACTTAGTACCTCATTATACCTCTCTCTCCAATGTGTCTACTATGCATTTGCATAATTTTATACAAACAAAAAATGTTTATTGTTGACCTATTGAACTATATCAATGTAAAATTGTTACTTAGCTTCTTTTTAATACAACTTTAACTTTATTCATGTAACCCAACATATGTGAATCATTTTGCTATAACTGCTATTATATCAATATTGTTGAAAATTGTACTTGTTTTAAAATGTATTACTGGAGCTTTTCTCCTCAGGTCTCCACTGAAAGTGGGCCACAAGCCCAGTTGGACAAACCCGGTTAACAAATGTCAATAAATAAATAAATAAATAATGTCTCTGCTATCACATGTTCAGATTATTACTGTACCAATCTCCCTACTTTTATTTACTTACAGTACCAATGAGTGTAATATAAGGATATACCACTCATTTCTATTATTACACAATACACTCCAGGTTCGAGACTTACCTTGTAAATGCAGCAGTTGACATGGTTGTAGTTTAAGGCTGAGTCTGTCTGATGCAAGCACTACACAGCCAATACATGGGGAGGTACTGGTTGTGCGAGTTGCCTGACATCAATGTTACTATATGTATGTGAGTAGGAGGAAGGTTCTTGGCCTCTAGGTGGTAAATGAGTGCACTATGCATTGTCTCTTGGCCAAGGTAAGGGCATACTGAGCACACCTACATCTGCTACACCCACAACAGCTGGTGGTTCCCCCTCTGTCTCCCCATCTTCCTGTGGCTGTGGTGACCATGGCATTGGCAATGGGATGTGTGCCTCTTCCCATTGTTCATCCTGTTGAAGCTGTTTCATCAGGATTATGTTGTGTAGCATGGCACGTACTGTGAATGTCCATGGATTGTACTGTAGGGTTCCCCCAGATGTATCTAGGCACTGGAACCATGACTTTAGCAGCCCAAACACAAGCTGTATGATATTTCTGGTTTGACTGTATGCCTCATTATGGCGTTCATCCATGGGTGTGTGTGCATTTCTGATGGGTGTCAGCAGCCATGGTATTCTCCCTAGCAAACATCTGGTACAGTTGGGAGGTATGCCAGATATGTGAGTCATGATAACTGCCTGGGTTGCCAGCAGACATGTTCAAGATGATTCCCCTGGCATTACACACAACTTGGCAGTTGATAGAGTGGTAGCCCTTTCTGTTAATATAGAGCCTACCCTGTTCCCCGGGTGCTGCCTTCATTTCTATATGTGTGCAATCTATGACACCCACTACTTCAGGATAGTGTGCTACATGGCAGAACTTCTGAAAACTTCTGGCCCTCTTCTCAGAACTACAGGGAAAATATATGTGGTCACTGGTGTGTTGGAGCATAGCATTCCGGAATTAATGGAGGATCCTAGATGCTGATGCTTCTGACACCCCCAGCACATCCCCTGTTGGTCTCTGAAAGGTATCTGTAGCTATGATTCTAAGGGCTACACATAACTTTGTCTCCACTGGGATGGGTTCTCCTTGATTGGCTCTAGCTCTGAGTTGAGGACAGCAGAGGTCACAGAGTTCTTGTAGTGTCTCCCTGTCCATGTTGTAGTGCTCTACAATTTCCATGTCACATAAGTTGTGATAAGTTAAATGGTGCCTGAAAACTCATCTCCTTCTCAGCCTAGGCCTATTAGCAGCATCAGCAGCATTGGCTTCAGCCTGTAGCACATACAGTATTAAAGCAGCTGCAGCCCCCTCTAGACTCCTTTCCTTGGCTGTATTCCAAAAGTTTTGGAATTCGCAGGAAAAAACAGCACAGAGTCTACACAGATGCTTTACAGCTTGTTGAAGAGCTCCACTGTGTTGGATTGGTTGATTAGCATGCAATTCAGCTGCTTATGCTGTAATCAAAATACCTCAGTGTTTACCTGGTTTGCACAGGGGGGGGGGTGCCTCTACATAGCACTTACTGAATCTAAAACAGTCAGAACCCATGTGTGCATCACGCCGCATGGGCACACGGTGGAAAACGACAGTGTAAGCTTTACTGAATCCTGGTTTCAGCCAACTACTAGCAGACAAGCTCATACTACATGATTCATCATACTGCTGGAGAAACAATTTCAGTCATAAATTGCATAGATTGCAATTTTCTGTGGCCAGCTGTGAAATAATTTACAATAAATTAGCCTAGGCTTCTTGGAACAGCTCACCCACTGAAATCACCATAAAAAACAATCTCCCATTTTTAGGGGAAAAATAAAATCATACCTAGAGGAATAATTTGAATGTTAATGCTTAAGTGTTTTAGGATACCTTGCCTGAACTCTACCCTGAACCCCAATAAAATGAAAATAATTCTTCTTAATGTGTTGTTAAATACATCATTTGCACAATGTTATAATCGAATAATGTGATGTCTGAGATAAGTCATGTAAATAGTTGTCAATGTGTCTTTCTTTTACAGTTTTTAGAGTATACTTAATCTGCCTTTGTTTTACAGCTATTAGAGTTTACCATCATGTATCTTTTTTCATACTGTTGTCACTATATTTATAGTTGCCTGTACTTTTATTGCACATGCAGCATGTCCTGAATCATGGCTTTAAATGGTCATGGATGAGTCCACTTACCTATTTAACAAATGATTAATATATAAATAAAGATCACCATCTCCTGCATTCGTAAATATATTTGCACTGCTAGCATAACCGTTTTGTAGTTGTAGAAGTATAACTGAATGAAGAGTTAAATCTTCATTAAATAGAAATTCAGTGGAATTAAATGCAGGTATTACGGAGAGGATACTTTATGATGCCTACATTAGCATTCACACATTTCAGTTGATTAGTAAATAGCAAGTTCCTCTAGTCAGACTGAAAACTGAAAGCTAACACATCTGTAGTGGAGGTATACTTAACCCCAAGCATCTTATGCACACATGCTCTGATCTCGTTTAATGGTATAACCATTATCAGAAATGCTGTATTGTGCCACTAGCAATGCAATGGGTTTATCATTGTCTGATACCTCAAATATTTTTTGGGATTCAATAAACTCTGTGTAGGCTTTGCATGAAGCCTACACAGTGTATGTGTTTGTGTGGTGAGCAGGAGCGCTAATTACATATTTATGCCAAGCACCACGTTTAAAGGTAAACAAGCTAAGTTTCATGGCTAGCAACAGAGCTACCAGCCAGGAAACTGTGTTAAGCAACATGAATAACAAACTTGTTTACAGTAGACCAAACTAAGTTAGTGGGATTAAACTGAATGCTGCAATGATTACCAGGGTTTATCATATAGTAATGTATATGGTCTAGACACAGTACAGGACAGTGTATACAGTGCAGAGTATTGTGAAATCCCATTCCAGGCATTTTGTATAAAAGTTATATAAATGGTCTGCAAGGGTAAATGGTCTGCCATTTAAAATAAACTGTCAGGGGAAGTGTGAGTATTGAATAGGGACACACAGATGAATTGTAGGAATGAACGCAGGGAGAGTGGACAGGTGAAACATTGTAATGTAAAGCAGATGAAGCAATGTAAATGGAAAACAGTTGTAGCAGGAACACTTATCACATACCAACATGGTACGGTATATAGGATTGCACAGTGAAAATGTGTATTATGTGACTGTCAGGCAAGGTGACATAGCAATAGATAAGATGCCTGTGAGAAAAGCAACCTGATATGAACAATGGAGAGGACATCTTTCAGGGATGTTATGTACAACTGGGGTTAGGTGCATATTGTGAAGTTGTGCAAACTGATTTGGATGAATATGACTGTAATGTCAGCAGAGGTCTCCAGCAAGTGGGATACAGTTACAGGCTCATGGACAACAGTAAAAGACGCATGCACAATCATGGGTAATATCAGAATAATACCACCATTAGTCCCATGTCTCTGACACAACATATGTGATTCTGAGTGACCATAGATGGTTCTGCATGAACACACTTGTACAACTATTATGACATGTCAGCAATCTATGAGGGTAATCAAGCATACCGCCCCAATACTGTAACATCTGCTGGAAGTATTAGGGACACCACTATACCTGTATGTGACATTATGATCACTACAGGATAATTGATTGGTATGCACAGCATATATGTGTGTGTGTGTGTGTGTGTATATATATATATATATATATATATATATATTGTGTGTGTGTGTGTATATATATATATATATATATATATATATATATATATATATATATATATATATATATATATGGCACAATCCATGAATGTAACCCATGCCATCAATGTTGTCAGACAGCTTTGTATGTACTGTGTGCATCACTGGAAAAGGTATCACACACGCATCTGGTGTAACACCTTGATGGGTGTTCTGCACCATCAGGCAGTAATGTTTATGCAACAAAAAAATTCCTAGTTATGGCCAATAAGATGTGTGACAGCTCACTGTGGCAAAGGGGGTACACTTCAGTCACACATCACTGGAAAATGTGTAGGAAGGTACATGAAGAAGGGTGCATTGTACTCAGTTATTGGTGTGATGAAGGCTGTGAACTGTGGAAGTATTATGGCCTTTGATGTGGATGTCCTGCACATACTCAGTAGTTGTGTTACATACAAGGGAGTATTCACCACTGTGGCCACATGCTGATGGACATTCCACATATCATCTATTCCAGGACACAGGTCACATACCAATTGGTATTCTTACAGAATGTTTACATTATCATTGGGTTGCGAGTTTGTTTTCACAACGTAACAAATCCCCCCATGTTTTTATTTAATCTCATGTGTTGTCATGCCTGTGGCAGCAGTCTTTGGTGTGTGTTGATACTGTCTGTTTAATACTAATATCACAGCTGGAGTCAATGATTGCCCACAATCTGTAGTCCTCCAGACAGCTGTTTGGACACAGTGTGTGTATGTCATTCCTGATGTCTGTGACTGATATAATGGACATGAAAGGGTTTAGCAGACAGCACTGATGTACAGACCTGATCACTGGACCCGAGATATAGGTCACTTCACACATTTTGACATATTTAGATGCCATGTATGTAATCCAGTGGTCTACCCACTTGGTGATGTAGGTGTTTATGGCCACATCTGACAGTGCTGAGTGAATACCTCAGTGTGCATTTGTGTCAAATGGCTTGGCCTGGTCAAGTTCCACAGGATGATAGTGTTGTCATACTAGTGTCTATATAGAAAAGGTCCATAATGACATGTTGGTCTACCTCAAAGATTAGGAGAGTCAGGATGTGTCTGTACATCCAGGCATCAGGTGCTGTTCCTCCCACAATTCAGATGGATGCATGTTGATGTACACTCTTTTATGGGGAACATATTCCATGTGGAGTGTGTGTTGAAGTGTGTATCCAACCATGTCAGGTAGGCGTTTGTGCTGAGTCACACTATAGGTGATCTGTGATGCTGTGACTCTGTGTGATAGGCCTGGATTAAGGTAAGACGGTGTACACTGTCTATCCTGATCTGGCCTAGGGTTTGGATACAATCCCCCACTCAGGTATCATTGAGAAACTCTCCCAAATGCAGGTTGTCAAAACTTTTTCAGATGATATAAGAATGTCATTTGGTCTTGATAAGTGTGCAAAAGCAACTTTTAAAGCAGAAAAACCTGCAGCACTAGGAAAACATCAGTTTGGGACAAGAATGTGATATAAAAGCAAAAGAGAGTGTATAACTATTTGGGAAATGATGAAGGATCAACAATAAAACATGAACAAATGTGAATAAAACTTAATAAGAAATACTTTAGAAGACTTAAATTAATCTTGAAAACAGCGTTGGCATCTAGGAATAAAATCAAGCTATAAACCAATTTGCTCTTCCTGTCCTAACTTACAGTTTTGGAGTGATTGACTGGCCCCAAAACATGTTGGATAGATTAGATGGAAAACAAGAAGGATGCTTCATGCTCACCAAATGATTTATAAAAATCAGTGTATACCAAGATTATATATTCCCCGTTCTGAAGGAAGGATGGGCCTCCTTGAAATTGATTACATGTATAGATCTGCAATCGTGGGACTTCACACATATCTGATGACCTCACAAGACCCAAATGTAGTGAAAGTTTCGAAACATGAATTCTCTGCTTAATCTAGCAGAAGCATATCGGCATCAAGCAGGAATGGAAATCAAACCAGAAGTAGATAAAAATCAGAAAGCAAAAGAATGTGCCAAAAGACAACAGAAAGACTATAAGGCGAAGGACCAGATGAGAAGGCAAAAAATGTGGAAAAAGCATATAGTTGCAAGTATATAAAACTTCTGGAAGAACCTCATGTAGATCAGGAATGAACACAGGAATGGTTAAGGAGAGGTGAATTTAAACCAAGAGATGAAAAGTTAATATGGGCAGCCCAAGATACTGGGCTACATATAGGGTGGTTTACAAAGTCCATTGAACATGTGGGAGAAACAGACAAATGTAGATTCCGTACAACCAAACTGGAAATAGTCGCACACCTCATTGCTGGTTGTGACATACTAATGGCAGAAGGACTGTATATTGAAAGGCGTAATAATGTGGCAAGACTTTTGCACTGGGGATTGTGCAAACATTATTGCACTGAAGTGGCTGAAAAACACTGGAAACATGATCCACAAAGCATCATAGAAAATGATGAAGTTTATATCACATGGAATCACCCATTATCAACAGTTCAGAAGATAGATGCTAGAAAACCGGATAGAGTGGTCCAAGAAAAGAAGACAAAAGTAGCATCGATCATTTAAATCACTACACTCAGTGACTACAGTGTCTTGTGTCCAGAGAGACATAAAGTCATAAAATATCAGAATCTGCAGGCAGAACCGAGAGCAATATAGAAGAAAGATGCTCAGACAGTTCCAATAGTAGTAGGAGCAACAGGTCTTATAAAAAAGAATCTACAGTTGTATCTAGATATGTTACCAATCCATGTAACCCCATACAAATTGCAGAAGGAGTCATTACTGGACACACTGCAGGTGCTGCAAAGAGCACTCTTGACTGGCATCAAAGATTGAAATAATACTAATTTCATGAACTTTAATTGTACTTTGACTTGGGAATGGGGTCCATTCCCATCATGGTATTAGAAACCCAAAAGATTTGGAGAAATTAAAAAACGAGGATGAACTCTTACTTCACTAGATGGTTAACCAATTGGCTCACCAATAGAACACATACTGTGAAAGATGGTAAATCAACCTCTATCAATAGAGCTGTCACCAGTGGCATACCCCAAGGATCTGTGCTTGGCCCTTTACTGTTTGGGGTTTATTTCCTAACATTCTAGGCTAAAGTATATAGCCTTTGGCTTACCAAGTGTGCTGATTCTTGCATAATGGGTGCAATCATTGAATCCACCAATGTTGATAACATAGTACAGGTGGGGCTAACACAGACAAATGACTGGTGCCAAAGCCACACAGTCTATAAATAAATGCAAAAATGCATCATTATTTTGGCCTTCTACAAAGTGGAATGCTCCACTAATTACAGCATTGACAACACTCCCTATATGCTGAAACCCTGTGGTGCAAGACCCAGGAACACATGCAGATAGTAAACTGACCACCAAGTGGCAACAATGGTATAGAAAGCTACATTGTGCTCCTCATAAGTCAGACCATCATAGCCAGATTTGAGGATGCTATAACAGCACTGTACTCAAACCTCATCAGAACACTAATAAAGTATAATGCACTGTTTTGCATGTACTTCACCAGACACCTGCAGCAGTGGGAAAGATCACAGGAGTTTCTAACCAAGAAAATACAAGGCCTACAAACGATGCCATGAATAATGTGGAAAGACTAAAAGCCCTGAGGTGTGTGATTGTTTCCAATTTGGTTGTACAGAATCTACATTTGTCTGTTTCTCTCACATGTCCAATGGACTTTGTAAACCACCCTAATGGGAATATTGCACATCTGTAAATCAGCTATAGCTGACATCAGCAGAGTCTGCTGAGAAGATGGTAATAGCAGTGTCCCACATGCTGGTGTTAAATGCTCTCAGTATTGTCAAGCAAGTGCACAAACACACACACCCCTAGTTGACTGCAGTGAGAACAGAGCCCCTACATATCTAAGTACACTGACTAGAAAATTCTGTATTTAAGGAAAGAGCCACAGCTCAAGTCTGACTTGGAGAGTGTCAGGCAACAGTTTATAGGTGATGGCATCAGCAGTGTCTGATAAGGAAAAAATGCTAATAACTGTGTCCCACATGCTGGTGAGGAATGCTGTCTGTAATGTCAAGCAAGTGCACAAACACACACACCTTTCAGTTGACTGTAGTGAGAACAGAACTCCTACCTATTTAAGTACGCAGACTAGAGAACTCATAACTTTATGCAAGCTCCACAGCACAAGTCTGACTTTTACAAGGCTGCAGGACAACTTATGGTGGATGATATCAGCGCTGGATGTTGGACAGAAGATGTTGGGAAACCTGCATGAAGTGGATGTGTAGGCATGTGCAAGTGTCAAAATATTGTCATTCCATGGGATTGGAGTGGTAAATGTTGGATACACACTTATGCTTTCTGACTAGATAGACACACACACACACACACACACACACACACACACACACACACACACACACACACACACACCTCCCAGTTGACTGTAGTGAGAACTGAACCCCTAGCTATCTAAGTACACAGACTACAGAATGCAGAGCTTTAACAAGTGCCACAGCACAAGTCTTACTTTTACAAGTGTGCAGGACAAATTATGGTGAATGACATCAGCACTGGATATTGGACAGAAGATGTTGTGAGGCCTGCAAGAAATGGATGTTTAGGCATGTTCAACTGTCAAGATATTTCAAGTCTGCATGTTACCAGATTGATGATGTGCAATGTGTAGTATTTGGTGGTTGTGTTCCAATGTGCAGGTATACTTTAAGAGACAGCTTTACAAACTATGTGCAAACAGATGTCCACATTACTACAAGTATTGGAGAATCTGAATGTGTATTGTCATTCTAAAGATGTGTGTGGTATATAACACAACATTTGTTATTAATTTATGTAGTGTAGTTTGATATATTTGTGAACAAGTACTGACAGACCAGGGTTGCAGTGCATGGGGGGGAGGTAACATATGGCTACATTGTAAATATGTGACATTTTCTTAGGTAGGGCCTTCATTAATATGTTTCCACATGTAGTTTTATAGCATGAAGACTAAATGGACAGTAAACAAAAGTAATACATGCTCTTATTTACTTTGCATAGTGCAAAGGTGAGCAGCTGGTTTGCGGGAAGGTTGGCAAAGTGTTTACGCATGCAAGATACACATTTCTACTGCTTTCCTTGTTTGCGCATAGTTAAGCAGTGTGCAAACGCAAGGCTCATTGCTAAAATTATGACAGTAAAGTACTGAGTGTATGAAACACAACTGCAACTTAGCTGACTCTGTGACAGCAGGTGTAAATGCACTGACACATTTCCTTTTGAGCCCAGATGATATAGGTCTCAAATCCAGGTGTATATAATACTTTAAAAAAAGTAGTGATAATGCAATGAAACGAACTTTACACTAACTTCACAGTGTGTTACTGAGTGTTGACATAGCAAAGTGTGTTTAAGTAGCATTGGATGGGGGTAACTGTGCCAAGAAAGAGCTGTTCACTATCACTTGTCATTGGTGTATGATGGTGCATGATGCCAAACTCAATGCAAACACAGAGGCCAAAAAGTGAAAGGCTCCATTGCTTTTATTGGTTCTTATGTGTTTTGTGTCTAATTCTATTTTTTTACCAAATTATAGGTGTTAGAATGGGGTAGACAGAAAAGCTGTGAAATGGGGGGAAAGCAGGGGGAAGAACAAAGAGAAAGCAATATAGGAATGTGCAGGAGGAAGGTAGAAAAGAACCACAGCTATCTATTTCTTCAAAAGTGTAAAATGAAAATATGTACCTACAACAAGGTAGCAAGATTTGCTGCCCAACAAACCTACAAATCCCATCACTGTCTTTCTCTAAACCCCCTAAGCTGGCTTGAATTACCCCACCAGCTTATTCTCTCTCAGCTCCAGAGCATCCATTCTATCCTATACCAGCCTTCTTACTGCCCAGCACTATCACCTCTCAACTCCCATTATTCTCCCTCCAGACCTCTCTGAAGCTCTAACCAAGACCTACTACAAATCTACAAACCCAAGTCTAAATTTGGACATAACATGTACAGCTATCACCCCACTTTTCCCTGGTATTGGGTCTCTCTTGAAATCAGGACCCTTACACATCCTAAACAATTTAAGACAGCCACCAAAGAGCACTTTAAAAGTCACTGGTCCTGCCACTGCACTCTCCCTCCTTAAACATCCTCTACTTCCCATACCTTAATCTACTTTCTGCCCTTAACTCACTGTTCTCACTAGCTCTCTCTAATCTTCCTTGTCTACTCTTTCTAGTGTCTTCTAAACCTATTAAGCTAATCACCTCACAGAAACATTCTATAGTAATTCTCTTGCCTTCATGCAACTACATTATGATAAAACTGGGTTTTTGTAACCACCCCAAAAGCTATAGCCATCTTAATGACATATTATTTTTTATACATCTTGAAAGAGCTTTGCTATACTCCTGATTATTGACACTGTATAATATTGTATTGCTACTTAATGGCTTGTAATAATCCTGTAGCATTGCTGTTGAATGCTAATTTATAATGAAATTTGTATAATATGTTGGAGCTTTTCTCCCCAGGCCTCCAGTAAAAAAGGGCTCTTCAGCTCAGTTAGACAAACCCGGTCAACAAATGTAAAATAAATAAATAAAAATAAATACATGTACAGAATATTAGCTGAATTTGGACTGTCACCTCCAAAAAGAGGAGTGACAACAACACAATCATGTTGTATAGCCAAATGAACCAAATCAAGTGTATCAAGAAGACGAGTGTGTGAAATGGTGAGCTACATATGGGACATTATTTTTTTTCTGGGACATGTGCCATTTTTTTTAACTTCAATAATAGAGGAATGCTGGGTAAGGGATGCTGGTATTTCTGGGTAAGGTAAGTTGGGTAGGTAAGGAATCAAATGCAATCAGGACAAACAAGACAAGACACAGGGATGGTGCGGGACATAAAATGTTGGGGGACACCATGATTGAGGTGAGGGAGGGGACAATGCAAGCTCATGCATGTCAAACTTGGGGACAGTGAGAATCTAGTCCTCACCCACAGGACTGTCTCCTCTTACTCTGCTGGCTGCTGGAGAGCTTGACATCTTCACCTCTGATAGACTATGAGGGAGAGCAGCCTCTCCATCCAGCATAGGCATACAGGAGTGGTGATATGCATGACCCTATGCACCAACTGTGGCATCTTCTGGTGGGTGATGAAATCCCCACCTCCATCTGTACTCCAAGAGGGTACCACAGCACTAGCTGCCAGAGTGGTGCTACCTGAAGACCAAGGTAGTGCAAGGGCTGCAGAGGAAGTACTGCCAGGTTGGATCTCAGATATGCTGGGCATCGGTCCTGAAGCTGGTGGAGCAGGGGCAGGCTGACCCACTCAGGTTGGCCTACCTCACTCTGCTGTGAAGTAGTGATTTGTTATATATGATGACATGGAGACATTTTGAGGACACATAATAGAAAATAAAAAAAGAGATAACTGTTTTATCTGAAGTATTACATTTAAGTATATGTCCTAACAACTACAAACCATAATTACTGATTGCTCTAAGTAATTCTTACAATGTACATGTATTACACATATCCTTGGTCCAGTTATACAGATTACAGTTAACAGCAGGGTATTTATGTCACTTGCATAGATTTAATACATGTAATATTATTAAAGAATAGCAGTATTGTATAGTTGTTACTTAAGGTATTTAACACAACCTCTGACTACTATCTTAAACTTGTCTCCTAAAGTTGGTTTGTGCTATGGAGTTATGCATGCATACTTGCATTACAGTTAAGATATACATGTATACTTTGCTACTGCTGTACAGAAAACAAAAACATCTATCTTTAACTTTTAAAGTTACAATAATACTTCCCTTGTGCTGCATACATACCACTTGCTTCTCTCAGTCTCTCCATTTCAGCATGAGCCTGCCTATTCAACTCAATTTCAGGATTAGCTGTGAAAAGAAAAGAACAGAACAGAAGAGCATTATGCATACCAATCTTGCCTATATTTAGCTTTCTATGTATTATAAATTCTCTTTATTGGCATACTTACACAACTGTGGGATGTTGCTAGTTTGAAACTCATCCAACCACTTGTTGAGTGTATCCCTTTTGTGCCTTTTTAGGTCACTGAAGTGGTGCCTACACTGTTTTCCAATGCATGGAATGCCAGTCACACTGGATACACTTTGGCCAGAATATTCCAAGGCTCAGACTTGTACTGGGAGCCAGAATAGTCCCCCTGCAGAAGCCTTTGGCTGTGACACTTTACTAGGGTGTAATAAATATTCTGGACTCCTGAACACCCCATCTTTGTGCCCTAAATTGTGCACCTTCCCCTGTAATGCCAAACATGTCTAATCCCAAAAGTAAGCAATAGTAAATAATTATTTCCCTCCAATTTCTGTTATCATTTTTACTGGTAGTGCACAAAGCCGAGCAGTGATTCCAACCCCGTTTTCACAGTGTTAAGCAGACAGTAACAGTGCCAAGCAAGGAGGAAAGCAATTTTTTGAAATTGAAAGGTTAACCTGACATTTACACTTGACATTAGTTTGAGTGGTGTCTACTGTTGTGTTAGGTGATTTAATTTAATTCACTTGGGGATGAATGTCCTGACCTGACACAAGTTTATTTGGCTTTATACACTGCTAAGATCAATTTTTACAGTATGGGATTCAAACCTATGCATAAGGGGCAAAACATTTTTTTCCATAGCAGTGATTTTCCATCTTTGCCACAGAAGAAGTGCTTCTCAGACATAGTCATGAATCATTCATAAATACAGATGACAGTTTGAGGTGTTAACCATGTATATGTGTGACCTGACAAGGTTCTTGTATGTAGATTAATTTGTGTATGCATCTTATTTAAGTGTGAAGGCCATCCAAGTCCAGATAGCAGAATTATACTTACAGAAACATAGACAGTATACCCTCAGTCATACATCTGAACCTTCAATACACATTAAGGGTGTCTTATCCCTCATACATATAATTCATATTAGCTCCACTATTTATGATTATGTCTAAAGTCTTATAAGTGAGACTGAATATAATGTGAAATGGTACAACAGTAAAAATGTCTGGAATTTCCTGTATTAGAACCCAGAGCCATGTGTATGGCAGTCCTACACTTACACATGTTGCCAGAGGAATATTTAAATAACACTTGCATATTTTTATGTTCATTACTATGAACTGGAGTGTCACAACAGTAAAAATATGTTACACTTCCTGTATTAGAACATATTCTGTATTACAGCCTTACACGTACACCTGCTGCCACAGGAATAGTTAAATAACAGTTGCATAATTCCCTATTCATTCTTAAGTTCTGCATGTAAACCGCCACTCAACATGTTTTCACAGTGCCCAACAGAATTAATAGAATGTATTTGTTTTAAATTGCTGACTATCTGTGTCCTATCTGCGGGTGTTCAATGGCTGCAGGTGTCGGGGAAGCTTGATAACTGCCACTCAAAGTCGCTTAGTGGTGTTGCACGATGGAAGGCAAAAATACAACAATGTATCCTTTTTGACCTTTACACTGTCTACGCTCTGTCTGCAGGTGTTCTGCATGCTTCCTGTCTAAGACACTAGTCCATGTCTACGTAATGCTAAGCATCACACACACAAGATAAGCACAGCTAAAGCCGACATTCTGTGTGGTCCTCAATTTCCCTTGTTTGTGCTAAGCCATGGAAAGAAAAAGAAAAACACAAAAAAGGGAAACTGAAGAAACAAACTCTATTAAATAAACAGCGCAAAATGTATGTTGGTACACATGAAATATTTTTACACAGGTCTGGATTTGAACTCTCACTCCAATGGACCATCAAAACACAATAAGGGTATCTTATCCCTCTTTGGCAAACAAACAGCTTTACAGCAGAGAACTAAAATCATT
>NC_056728.1:958157527-958172527 GCF_019279795.1 Protopterus annectens
TAAAAATAAAATATATATTTTATATACTTATATATATATATATTAAATATATATATATATATATCAATATATATATATATATATATATATATATAATATATAATATATATTTATATAAAATATATATATATATATATACAATATATAATATTATATATATATATTATATTATACAATATTTTAATTTAAAATCCCCTTTTTAAAAACCAATTTATATAATATCCCCATTACCCCACATAATATAATCCTTATATTATTATATTTAAATTTTTTAAAAAATCTTTACTTTAAAATTTGTTAACAAAATTTTTTATAATTACCCCCACATTTTTAATGGTTATTTAAAATTTTTCCTTATTTTAAAATTTTTTATAACATTTTATAAATTTTTAATTTTATTTAAAATACCCACAATATCATAAAAACCTTTTTTATAATAACAATTTTTAATTTTTTTTAAATTTGGGCCTCTATTAACTAATACTTTAATATTTTATAATATTTTATATATAAAAAATATATTTTTTAAAAAATTTATAAAATCAATTAAATTTAATTTTTAAAATTTAAAAAATATATAATTATTATTTTTTTATACCATTTTTGGTACAAATTTTTAATATATATATTTTTTTTAATTTATTTAATTTTTTTAATTTAAATATTTTTTTTTATATTTTTATTTTAAATTTAACATTTTTTTTATTAAAAAATAAAAATAACTATTAAAATTTAATTTATTAATAAATTATTTCCATACCATTTCCCCCTTTTATTTTTTAAATTTAATATTTTTAATAAAATTTTTTATAATTACCAATATATTTCCCCCATAATTTTTTTTAAAATAACCAATTTAAATTTTTTACAAAAAAATTTATAAATTGCAAATTTATGTTTTTTTTATATTTTATATTTTTTTAAAAATTTAAAAATTTTTTATTAATTTAATAAATTATATTATTATAAAAAATTTAAAAAATTTTTTTTAACCCCTTTTATTAAAAAATATATTTTTTTTTAACATTTATTATAATTTTTTAATTTTTAAAATTTTTTTTTAAATTTACAATTACCATATTTTTTTAATAAAATCTTACATTTTTTAATATTTAATATTATTTTTATTTTAAAAATAAAAAATTATATTTTTTACACACCCAAAAATTTTATTTTTATAAATTTTTTATTATATATAATTTATTTAAATTTTTTATTTTATACTTTTTTTTAAATTTTTTATTTCCCCCAACCCCTTTCCAAAATTTTTTTTTATTTTATCCACACCCACAAACTTTTTAATATTATTATATTTTTTTTAAAAACCACACTATTTTAAATTAATTTTAAATTTTTATTTTTTTTATTTAGGGGGGTATAATAAATTTTATTTATTATTAAGGGGGGGGTATATTTTTAAATTTTCCCATTTATATATAATAATATTTTTTCCCTTTTATTATATTTTCCATCCATTTATTTATAATTCCAAACTTTTTATTTTGGGGCTTATATTTCCCCCATCATAAAATTAATATATATAGGGTGTTTTAAAATTTATTTATTTTTCAAAACCATTATTTATTTTATTTAAATTAAATTTCAACACCCTATTTAAAATATATTTCCCCTTTTAATATTTAATTTATTTTCCTTATAATATATATTTTTTTATTTATTTTCCCCAAACCATATAATTAAAATATATTTTTAATTAAATTTTTCACACACAAAAAGATTTTATATAAATATCTTTTTTATTTAACCCAAAAATTTTTTATATTTTTTTTTATATATATTATATACAAAAATTTAATTATAAATAATATATATATATATTATATACAAATATTATATATATATATATAATATATAATATATATATAAAATATAAAATTTTTATAATATATATATATATAAAATATATATATATATAATATAAAATATATATATATTTTATATATACTTAATATAATATTTATTATTTAAAATATTATATTATTATATTTATTTTTTTAAATATTTTTATAAAAAACATATATTATATATATATATATATAACATATATATATATATATATACATACATTTATATATATTATTTTTTTATATATATATACAATATATATATATATATATACATTTTATTTATTATAAAATTTTATATATATATATTTTTATATATATATGTTTACATATTTTTTTATATTATATTTTTTCATATATATTTATATATATATTTTAAAATATATATATATACATAAAAATATATATATATATTTTATATTTTAAAAATATAATAAAAAAAAAAAATTTTTATAAATATATATATATATATTTTATATATAAAATACAATATATTTATATATTATATATATATAAATATATATATATATATATATATATACAAATATATTATATTTATAATATAATATATATATATATGTATGTAAAACATATATAAAAATATAAATATATATATATATAAATAAACCCAATATTGTTTGAAAAATAATAATCCCAAAAAATTAAAATTTTTGGGGGTAAAATAAATCCCAAAAATCCACTATATAAAATACAATAAAAATATATATGGAGGGAAAAGATACAAATAAAAAGAGGTTCCATTATGGGGTGAAGAATAAATAAAAATATTATAATAATAAATATACACCAAAATTTAATTTTTTAAGGGGAAAAATAAATAAAAATTTTATTAGGGATAAAATAAATAAATAATTTTAATCTGATAAAAAAAATGACAGCATAAAAATATTAATATAAGAATAAATAAAGTCCAGCGGGGTATATAAAAATAAATATTAAGGTCCATAATGGATAAAGATAAATAAAGGGGGCAGGCCTCAAAATTAATAAGGCGTTGAAAATAAAAATATTGGGGTAGTGGGGCAAAAAAGAAAAGAAAAAAGTAAAAAAATTTTTTCCCTTCAAAATTTTTTAAATTAAACAAAAACCATTAATAAAATTATAATAAATTTCTTTAAAAAAATAAAATATAAATCCCCAAAAAATTATTAAAAATGCAATATTTTAAAATTTTTAAATAAAATTAAAATTTTTAATTTTTTTATATTTGAAAGGGAAGTACACCCCCTTTATTAATTTATTAAAATTTTTTTCAAATTAGTTTTTCAAAGCTCTTTGAGGAGGAATTTTATATAATTGCAGGTATAGTTTCTAACTAAAAAGGGGGGAAAGCTGTGTGATCTCATTGTAGCAGCTCCCATGTTGTTCCTGTATAACAATATCGGTCAGAAGGGAAATTTGGAACCACAATTGCTATGCTGATTGTGGGGTCTGGTAATGGTCCATATGCTCTCATCCTAAGCCATCTCAGCTGACCTGTTTCAGCTCCCTTACATCTGGAAAACTTTTTTGGATCGCACCTGGTTTCAAAAAGCTTTCTGTACTTTTGGGGGCCCAAGAGGGGGACCAGGAAAGCTAAGACGGGGTCTTCAGGGGAAATTTTAAGGTTTGCTGTATTTTGAAAGTAAAACCCTTATACCGGGAAGAAAAACAGTAATTCTTCAGATAGGGGACTGATGCACAATTATAAAAGAGATCATTGTCATTTTCATGCAAATGTCCGAGATCAGCGAACAAGAATGGTGGTTACTTTTGGTGAAACTGGTGGACTTTCAAAGAAAAAAATTTGGAACATTACAGTTTGCATGATATACCCTTCATACACCCCAACCAAACCTCATAAAACACCCTCACACATCTATACTGACCCTACCTTCCCACAACAAGCTCTACTACTATCTCCCCTTTTAATATCCCAATAAAACCCAAATTCCCCACACTAATACTTTTCCTACCTCAAACCCACACCACCCCCCCTAAACCCCCAATTTTCCCCATATTTGATCTCTCCAGAACTTTACTCCTCCAGCCCACCCAATCTTTTCAAACTCTCCTTACTTCAAATCTTAACTCTATCTACTTTCTCTAAACAATAAAAAAAACATATTTCCCCTTTATCCTCTACTTTTCTTCAATAAACTCCTCCCCATATCTCATCTCTCTGTCAGGTGACATCCAAAACCCCAGGCCCAATTTACCCCCCCTAACCCAAGTTCTAATCAACACAAACACAAGACTATCCCCTCATGACCCAAAGCCCCGTAAAAAAATTTAACCTTCATTGGTTTAAAAAACCCCCAAAAAAATTTCTTGGGGGGCCCCCCCCCCCGGGAAAAACCCCCCCCCCCAAAAAAAAAATTAAAAAAAAGGGGGGGGGGTTTTTCCCTTTTCCCCCCCCCCCCATTTTTCCCCCCCCCCCCAAAAAAAAATGGGGCCCCCAAAAAAAAAAAAAACCCCCCTCCCCCCCCCAAAAAATTACCCCGGAAAATTTTTTTTTTTAAACCCCAAAAAAAAAAACCTTCTTTTTAAATTTTTAAAAAACCCCCCCCCCCCCTCCTTTTAACCCCCCCCAACCCCCCAAAAAACCCCCCCCCAAAAAAAACCCCCCCCTTTTTTTAAATTTAAAAAAACCCCAAACCCCTTTTAAAAAATTTTTTCCCCCCCCCCCCAAAAAAAAAACCCTTTTAAAAAAAAAAAAAACCCCTTTTAAAAAACCCAAAAAAAAAAAATTTTTTTTTTCCCGGCCCAAAATTAAAAAATTTTTCCCCCCGGGAAAAAAAAAAACCAAAAAAAACCCCCCCCCCAAATTTTTTTTTCTTTCCCCAAAAAAAAAAAAAAAAAACCCCCCTTTTAAAAAAAATTAAAAACCCAAAAAAAAAAAACCCCCCCCCCAAAAAAAACCCCCCCCCCAAAAAAAAAAAAATTTTAAAAAAACCCAAAAAAAAAAACCCAAAGAAAAATTTCCCCCCCCCCCTTTTTAAAAAACCCCCCCAAACCCCCCCCCTTAAACCCCCCCCCCCAAAACCCCCCCCCCTTTTAAACCCCAAAAAAAAACCCAAAAAATTTTTAAAAAATTTTTTTTTTTTTCCCCCAAAACCATCCCCCCCTCCCCCCCTTTTCCTCCCCCCCCCCCCTTCCTTTCCCCCAAAAAATTTTAAAAAAAAAAACCCCCAACCCCCAAAACCCCCAAAATTTTTTTCCCCAAAAAAAATTTGCCCCCAACCCCCCCCTTTTTTTTAAAAAAAAAATTTTCCCCCCCGGGTTTTTTTAAAAAGGGTTAAAACCCCCAAAAAAAAACCCCCCCCCTTTTTTTTTCTCTTTTTAAATTTTAAAATTTTAAAATTTTTTCCCTTTTCCTTCCCCCCCCACCTTCCCCCTTTTTTCCCCCCCCCCCCTTTTTTTTTTCCCCCCCTTTGGGGGCCCCCCCCCCCCCCCCCTTTTTTAAAAAAAAAAACCCCCCCCCCCCTTTTTTTTTCCCCCTCCCCCTTAAACCCCTTTTTTTTTTTCCCCCCCCCCCCCCCCCCCCCCCTTTTTTTTCCACCCCCCCTTTCTTAAACCCCCCTTTCCCAAAAAAAGGGGAAAAACCTTCCCTTTTCCCCCCCCAAAAAAAAATTTAAAAACCCAAATTCCCCCCCCTTTTAAAAAAAAAACCCCCCCCCCCCCCCCCCCCCCCTTTTTTCCCCTTTCCTGCCCCCCAAAATTCACTTAAACCCCAAAACCTTTTAAAAAAAAAACCCCCAAAAAACCCCCAAAAAAACCCCCTTTTTTTCCCCCCCCCCCTTTTTTCCCCCTTTTCCCAAAAAATTTCCCCCAAAAAAAAACAAATTTTAAACCCCCCAAAAAAAAAAAATTTTTCCCCCCTTTTCCCCCCAAAAAACCCCCCCCAAAAAAACCCCCCACAAAAAACCCACCCTTTTTCCCAAAACCCCCCCCTTTTTCTTCTCTTTTTCCCCCTCCCCCCCAAAAAGGCAAAAATTTTTTCCCCCCAAAAAAAAACCCTTTAAAACCCCCCCAAAAAACCCCCCCCCCCGGGAAAAAAAAAAAAAAAAAATTTTTTTTCCCCCCCAAAAAAAATTTTAAACCCCAAAAACCCCCCCAAAAAACCCCCCCCTAAACCCCTTTTTAAAAAAAAATTTTTAAAAAACCCTTTTTTAAAAAATTTTTTTCCCCCCCTTTCCAAATTTTAAAAATTTTTTTTCTTTTTTTAACCCCCAAAAATTTTTTCCTTTTTTTTAAAAAAAGGGAAAAAATTTTATTTTTCCCCCCCTTCCCCCCAAAAAAAATTTTTTGCCAAATTTTTAAAAAATTTTTTTTTTTTTTTTTTTTAAAAATTTTTAAAAATTCCCCCAAAAAAAAAATTTTTGTTTTTTTTTTTTTAACCCCCAAAAAACCCCCCCAAAAATTTTTAAAATTTTTTATTAAAAAAAATTTTTTGGGTTTTTTGGGCCCAAAAAAAATTAAAAATTTAAAAAATTTTTTTTTTTTTAAAAAATTTAAAAAAAGGGGTTTTTGGGGGGGTTTTTTTTAAAAAAATTAAAACTTTTTTTTTTTTTGTTTAAATTTTTTAAAAAATAAAAAAATTTTTTAAAAAAAACCCCCAAAAAAAAATTTTTTTTTAAAAAGGCCTTTTTTTTCCCCCCAAAAAAAAAAAAGGGGGGGTTTAAATTTTTTCCCCCCAAAATTTTTTTTTAAAAAAAAAACAATTTTTTTTCCCCCCCCCAAAAAAAAAAAAAAAATTTTCAAAACCAAACCCCCTTTTTTCCCCCGGGGGGGGGAAAAATTTTAAAAAAAAAAATTTTTTAAAATTAAATTTTTTAAAATTTTAAAAAACTTTAAAAAAATTTTAAAAAAAACCAAAGGGGGGCCCCCCAAAAAATTAAAAAAAAAAACCCCCTTTTAAAAAAAAATTTTTTTGGGGGGGTTTTTTTTTTTAAATTTTTTTTTTAAAAAAAACCCCCAAAAAAAAAATTTAAATTTTTTAAAAAAATTTTCCCTTTTAAATTTTTAAAACCCTTTTTTTTAAAAAAAAATTTTTTTTTAAAAAAGTGAAAAAAAAAAAAAAATTTTTGGGGGGGTTTTTTTCCCCCAAAAGGGTTTTTTAAAAAAATTTTTTTTCCCCCTTTTTTGGGGGGCCCCCCCCCCCAAAAAAAAAAAGGAAAAAACAACCCCCCCTTTTTCCCCAAAAAAAAAAAGGGGGGGGTTTTTTTTTAAAAAACCCCCAAAAAATTAATTTTGGGGCCCCCCCCTTTTTTTTTTCCCCCCTTTTTTCCCCCCCCCTTTTTTAAAAAATTTTAAATTTTTTTTTTTAAAAAAAAAAAATTTTTTTTTCCCCCTTTTTTTTTTAAAAAACCCCTTTTCTTTTTTTTTTTAAATTTCCCCCCCAAAAAAAAAAAACCCCCCCCCCTCCCCAAAAATTTTTCCCTTTTTCCCCCAAAAAAAAATTTTTTTTTAAAAACCCCCCGGGGAAAAAATTTTTTGTTTAAAAAAAAAATTTTTTTTTATAATTTTTAACCCCTTTTTTTTAAAAAAAATTTTTTTCCCCCCCCCCTTTTTCCCCCCTTTTTTTTAAATTTTTGGGGGGGGGGGAAAACCCAAATTTTTAAAAAAATTTTTTAAAAAAACCCCAAACCCCCGGGCCCCCCCCAAAAAAATTTTTTTGGGGGTTTTTTTTGGAAAAAAACCCCTTTTTTTAAAAAAAAATTTTTTAAGGGGAAAAATTTTTGAAAAAAAATTTTTTGGGGGTTTTTTTTTTTTGGGGAAAAAAAAAAAAATTTAAAAAACCCCTTTCCCCCCCCCGGGGCCCCCTTCCCCCCCCTTTTCCCCCCCTTAAACCCAAAATTTTTTTTCCCCCCCCCTTTTTTTTGGAAAAAAGGGCCCCCCCCAAAAAAAAAAACCCCCCAAAAAATAAAAAGGGAAAAAAACCCCCGGCCCAAAAAAAACCCCCCCTTTTTTTTCCCCCTTTTTAAAACCTTTCCCCCTTTTAAAAAAAAAAAATTTTTTTTTAAAAAAAACCCCCGAAAAAAAAAAATTTTTTTTTCCCCCCAAAAAACCCCCCCAAACCCAAATTTTTAAAAAATTTTTTTTTAAAAGGGAAAATTCCCCCCTTTTAAAAAAAACCCCCGGGGGGAAAAAACCCCCCCAATTTTTAAATTTTTTGGGAAAAAAAAAAAAATTTTTTAAAAAAAATCCCCCCCCCAAAAAACCCCCTTTAAAATTTTTTTAAAAAAACCTTTCCCCCAAAAATTTTTTAAAAAAAAAAGTATTAAAAAAAATTAAAATTTTTAAAAAATTAACAAATTTTTTTTTTTTTTGGTTTTTAAAAAAAAAAATTTTTTTTTTAAAAATTTAAAAAAAACCAAAAACCCACAATTTTTGAAATAAAAAAAAATTTTAAAATTTAAAAAAACCAAAACCCCCCCAAAAAAAATTAAAATTTTCCCCCCCCTTTTTTTTAAAAAAATTAAAAATTTTTAATTTTTTATTTTTTTTTAAAAAATTTTTTTTAAAAAAAATTTTTTTTAAAAAAATTTTTATTTTAATTTTTTTAAAAAAAAATTTTTAAATTTTTTTTTTAAAAATTAAAAAAAAAAAAAATAAAAATTAAAATTTTTTTTTTTTTTTTTTAAAAAAAAAATAAAATTTTTTTTTTAAAAAAAAAACCCCCTTTTTAAAATTCCCCCCTTTTTTCCCTTTTTAAAAAAATTAAAGGGTTTTTAAAAAATTTTTCTTATTCAATTTTTTTTTTTTTTTTAAAATTTTTTTTAAAAAAAAAAAACCCCCAAAAAAAAATTTGGGGAAAAAAAAAACCCCCAAAAAAAAAGGGGTTTTTTAAATTTAAAAAAAATTTTTTTGGGTTTTTTTTAAAAATTTTTTAAAACCCAAAAAAAAAAAGGAAAAACCCCCCTTTTTTTGGGGGAAAAAAAATTTTTGGGGGGGTTTTTTTTTTAAAAAGTTTGGTTTGAAAAACCTTTTTTTTAAAAAAAAAAAAAAATTTTTTTTTTAAAAAAATTTTAAATTTTTTTTTTCCAAATTAAAAAAAAAAACCCTTTTTTAAAAAAAGAAACCCTTTTTTTTCCGGGCCCCCCCCTTTTTTTTTTAAAAAAAAATTTCCCCAAACCCCTTTAATAAAACCTTTTTTTAAAATTTTTTTTTTTTTTAAAAAAAAAAAACCGGGGTTTTTTTTAAAAAATTTTTTTTCCCCTTTTTTTTGGTTTTTGGAGGGGGCCCCCCTTTTTTTCCCCCCCAAAAAAAAAATTAAAATTCCCCCCTTTTCTGAAATATTTCCCCCTTCCCCTTTTTTTTTTTTCCCCCCCTTTTTAAAAATTTTCCTTTTTTTTTTCCCCAATTTCCCCCCAAAATTTTTTTCCCCCCCCTTTTTTTTTTTTTTTTAAAAATTTTTTTTTCCCCAAAAAAAACCCCCCTTCCCCAAATTTTTTTTCCCCCCCCTTTTTTTTTTCTTAAAATTTAATTTCCCCCCTTTTCCCCAAAAAAAAATTTTTAAAAAAACCCCCAAACCCCCCCTTTTAAATTTTTTAATTTTCCTTTTTTTTCCCCAAAAGGGCCCCCCAAAAAAAAAAAAGGGTTTCCCCCCCCTTTTCCCCCCCCCCCTTTTTTTTCCCAAATTTTAAAAATTTAAAAAAAAACCCCCCTTTTTTAACCTTTAAAAACCCCGGGCCCCTTTAAATTGAAAAAATTTTTCCCCCTTTTTTTTTTCCGAAAAAAAAATTAATTTTTAAAACCCCCCCCTTTTTTTTTGGAAAAATTTTTTTTAAAAAAAAAAAAAAATTTTTAATTTTTAAATTAAAAAAAACCCCCCCCCCCCCCAACCCCCCCCTTCCCCCCTTTTTTTTTCCCCCAAAAAAAAATTTTTAAAAAAGGGGCCCCCAAAATTTAAAAAAACCCTTTTTCCCCAAAAAAAAAACCCTTTTTTTTTCAAAAAATTTTTTTAAAATTTTCCCCCCCATTTTTCCCTTTGCCCCCCAAAAACCCCAAAAAAAAAAAATCCCACCCTTTTTTTTTTCCCCCCCTTTTTTTTTAAAAAAAAAAATTTAAAAAAACCCCCCCCCCCCCCAAAAAAAAAAAAATTTTTCCCCCCACCCCCCAAAAAAAAAAAAATTTTAAAATTTTAAAAAAAAAAAAAACCTTTTTTCCCCCCCAAAATTTTTTTTTAAAAAAATTAAACAATTTGAACCCCCCCCCCCCCTTTTTTTTCCCCCAAAAAAACCCCCCCCCCAAAAAAAAAAAAAAAAAATTTTTTTAAAATAACCGGGTTTTTAAAAAAAAATTTTTTTTTTTCCCCCAAAAAAATTTAAAAAAAACCCCCCCCAAAAAAATTTTCCCCTTTAAAAAAATTTTTTTTTTCTTAAAAAATTTTTAAAAAACCAAAAAAAAAAAAATTTTTAAAATTTTTAAAACTTTTTAAAAAAAATTTTTTTTAATTTTTTTTGGTTTTATAAAAATTTTTTTTTTCCCTTTTTTAAAATTTTTGGTTTTTTTTGGGGAAAAATTTTTGGGGCCCCGGGGGTTTTCCCCCCCCCAAAAAAAAAAAAAAAAATTTTTTTTTTTTTCTCCCCCCCAAAAAAAAACCCCAAAAGAAACCCCCCCCCCCAAAAAATTTTAAAAAAAGGGGCCCCCCCGGGGGTTTTTTAAAAAAAAAATTTTTTTTTTAAAATTTTCAAAAAACCCCCAAAAAAAAATTTTAACCCCCGGGGGGTTTTTTCCCCTTTCCCCGGGCCCAAATTTTTCATCCCCAAAAAATTTTTCAATTTCCCCAAAAAATTTTTTTTTCCCCCCCCCAAAAATTCCCCCAAAAAAATTTCCCTTTTTTAAAAAACCCCCCCAAAAGGAAAACCCGGCCCCTTTAATTTTTTTTAAAAAAAACCCTTTTTTGGGGGAAAAAAAAGGAAAAAAGGGAAAAAAAAACTTTTTAAAAAAAAAAAAATTTAAACCCAAAATTTTTTTTTGGGGGGGTTTTTTTTAAAAAAAAACAACCCTTTTTAAAAAAAAATTTTTTTTTTTTTTAAAATTTCCCTTAAAAATAAAAAAAATTTTTTTCCCCCCAAAAAAAAAATTTTTTAAAAAATTTTTAAAACCATCCAAAAACCCTCCATCAGAGATAATGAAATCCTTCCTCCAGGCTACCACATTATACACAATGATAGAACTCATAGAAAAGGAGGTGGCGTAGCAATTATCTACCTCCACTCTCACTTTTACTCCATTGACCAACCCCATCCCAACATTTGCCAATGCAGAAATGACTGTAGGCTTTCTAAAACTTAACAACTATAAATCCATCTGCATCTGCTCCATCTACATCCCACCCGGAGACAATACCAAAACTCTCAAGACATCCTCTCTTGGTTTAACTCAAACATCAAATATGAAACCTACATTCTTAGTGATGTAAATATTAACTGGACCTCCTTCCTCATAGATACCCCATCTCACTCTATCAACCTCTACAATTTCACCCAACTAATAGACCTGCCTACTAGGCCAAACAAAGATGGTTCCTCCGGTACCATCTTAGATTGGATATTAACAACACATCCCAAACATATCTCGAAAGCTGGTGTAATACCAGACCCCTAAGCGACCACATACCAGCCTTCACTGACCGCCTATCCTCACACATAGAAAAACAACACATTTTCAAACAATCCCGTAACCTATCTTCCTTCAACCCCGAAATCTTCTCTGAATGCCTCAAGGTTACTAATTGGTCCCCACTGAAAATCCTTCCACTAGATAACGCCATCACATATTTTAACCAAACCTTCCTTACCTTACTTGATAAAGTAGCCCCTTTACAAACCAAACGTATCAAAACAAATTCCTTCCCCTGGCTATCCCAAGAAACTAAATTGATTATCACTCAGAGAAACAAAAAGTGGAAACTGTACCAAAATCAGAAAAACCCCACCACCCTCCAAGAATATAAACATCTTCGTAACCTGGCCAAAAAATCAGTAACAAAAGATCGCAAAAACTACTACAGCAGTCTGCAATACAAACACTTGAACAATCCAAAGAAATTCTGGACATCCATCTCTTCAATACTCAACCCTGGTAATACTTCCAACCCCTGCCCCAATCCCAACCTCTCAAGTCTTGAAACGGCCATTAACTTCAACACATTTTTCATTGATTGTATAGCTAAATTATCCTCCACTTTTCCCCAATCCATCCATCAATACTAACCCCTCACCCTGCACCCCAAACCCTCTCTCTCACCCCCCTCCTCCACCGCTATTCTCACTTAAACATGTCTCCACCTATACTATAAAAAGACTACTGCAAAAGCTAAAACCATGCTGCAATGCCCCTGACAACCTTCCAGCAAATTTTCTTCAAATATCAGCCAAATCTATAGCCTATCCCATATCCATCCTCATTAATAGATCCATTCAGGAATCCTATGTACCAACCATCTGGCGTTATGCATACATAATTCCTCTCCACAAAGATGGTAAGAACACAGACACTACCAACTTCAGACCCATAGCTATACTCTCTCCTCTCTCTAAAATTTTTTTTTTTGTTTATTTTATTTATTTTACATTTGTTAACCGGGCTAGTCTAGCTGGATATATGTCCATTTTCAGTAGAGGCCCGGGGAGAAAAGCTCCACAGATAGTAAATTACAAGGAGACAAATTATAAAATAAATTCAGTACAAAAAGAATATACATTTAGTAACACAAAAAACAAAATACCTAAGGGTATAAATTCTAGAGAAAGCCATCCACTCCCAGCTCATGCCCTACCTAATCCAGCACAAACTCCTTTCTCCCACCCAGCACGGCTTCCGCCCAGGCCTCAGCACCATGACAGCCCTCATTTCCTTCCTCGAAACAGTCAACCTAGCGTGAGGCGGCAAATATCTTCTCTTTTTTCTTGACCTCTCAAAGGCATTCAACACTATTTCCCATTCCCTCCTCCTGTCCCAGCTCTTACACTTGCATCTATCTCCCTCAACCCTAGACTGATTCTCCAGCTACCTTTCCACATGCCAGCAGGCTGTACAATGGAAAGAGTCAACCTCCCCTTTCTTACCTACACCCACAGGAGTTCCCCAAGGATCAGTACTTGGCCCTCTGCTCTTCAACTTATTCATTAACAACTTTCACCTCTCCATCCCTGAAGCCTCATTCATCCAGTACGCAGATGACTCCACTATCAACTGCTCAGCCTCCTGCCCCTCCAAACTTCTACTTAATACCCAAACAGCCTTCTCCAAAACTGAATCATGGATGCAATCGCATCACTTGGCCCTAAATGCCAACAAAACAAAGCTAATGATATTTACTCCCACTAAAACTTTCCAGTTCCACAAAGTCCAATTTTCCATCAAAAGCCACAATAACACCCCTCTTGAAATCATTCCTAGTACCAAACTACTTGGCATTACCATCGATGAAAACCTAAAATTCGACTCCCACATCCTCTCAGCAATCAAAAAAACCCACCAGAAAATCGGCCTCCTCTACAGACACAACTACCTTACTCCATCTTCCCATCATACCCTTGCATCTACCTTCCTTCTTCCCTCTCTCTTGTATGGTGCTCCCCTATTCTCCAACCTACAACTCGGACTCCATGCTAAACTTGAGGCCTGTTACAACAAAATCTGCAAATTTGCAACCAATTCTAAGAACTCTTCCCATCACTGTCACTCCCTAAACACCCTAGACTGGCTAGAACTCCACAACCACCTAAAGTACCTACAACTTACAACAGCGCACAAACTCATCTTTAAACCAGCAGAATGCCCCTCTCTTGCTAAATCTCTAACACCCTACACACCTACCCATACCCTGAGATCCACAGGCCAAAACCTCCTGCATGTACACAAACCCATCCACCCAACTGGTAAACTACTACTATCCCACACTATAGCCAAACTATGGAACAATCTCCCCACACCACTACGTAATATACCTAACCACAACAATTTCAAATCCATGCTTCTCTCCTCCAAATGGGAATGTCCTTCACATGCTCCCACCTAAAACTCCCACACTACTAACTCCACACCTAAATCATCATTTCTTTGCCTACTTTAACTTAAATTAGAGATCTTGCTCAGAACACCTTTTCATAAATCTTTTGCATGCATGCCTCTGACCTACCTTACTCATATTCTCAAACTTTCATTGTTTGTTTTTCTTATCCATTGTACCCATAATATTGTTTTCCTCTGTAATATTGTTAATTTGTCTCTATTCATATGTATTTGTATGTCTGTTTTGGGCTTTTCCCCTCGGGTCTCCACAGAAAAAGGGTAATTGTTACCCAGCTGGACCAACCCGGTTAACAATTTGTAGCATGTTACAGGCCACCCTCTCAAACTCAGGAACCTCACATGGCCTTCCTGAAAACATTGGAGGGGATAAATGTATCTCCAAACACCATCATACTAGGTGACTTCAACTACCCTAATATAGACTGGGAACACTACTCAAGCCCGAACACTCTAACCCAAAGATTCCTGGAGTTCATAAACTCAAATGCCATGGAACAACTAGTCACCATCCCCACAAGAGGAGAAAACATACTTGATCTCATCATCACGAACATGGGATCAAAATGTTCAACACCAAAAGTATACCCCTCACTGGTGAGATCAGATCATAAACTAATCTCGCTGGAGGTCCTCATCCCGCCCACCTGAAACAAAAGACCACAGTGAAAAACTTCTCAAAAGCCGACTTCACACTTCTAAAACTAGTGTGGTGTCATTTAAGGCCCCTGAGCCAGTGGTAAACATTACTCAAACCGCTGAATCACTTACAAATGCCTTCTACCAGCACCTACAGGACTGCATGGATCAGGCAATCCCAAACAAAACTAAGACTCTCTGTACCAAAGGCAAGCATCCAGTCTGGTGGACCCCAGCCATAAACAAGCTCTACAACAAAAGGAGGAAGCTACTACAAGATAGAGCAAAATCCTTGAAAGGTAAGACACCTTTGATCATTATAATAAAAAACTAAGAGCTCTCATAAAATCATCCAAGGCAAATTTTGAGAGAAAAATCGCCAAGGACTCTAAAGACAATCATAAGGCCTTCTTTAGCTATGTTAGAAACCTAGGAGGAAACTCCCAGATAT